>NW_007057694.1:107384-109692 GCF_000164805.1 Carlito syrichta | reverse complement strand
CGATGAGGTCTTGCTGCCCAGGCGGGTCTCGAACCCGCGGGCTCACGCAATCCACTCACCTCAGCTTCCCAAAGGTGCGGGATTACAGGCTGAGCCACTGAGCCCGGTTTAAGAATCTTATATATGTAATTTGTTATCTAAAGTCTTTGACAAAGTAATACAATGATTGGTAGTAGGGCCTTGATTTTTTTTTTTTTTTTTTGAGTTGGAGTCTCTGTCGCCCAAGCTGGAGTGCAGTGGCTGCTCCTGGCCACTGCAGCCTCGACCTGCTGGGCTCCGGCGATCCTTCCGCCTCAGCCTTCCAAGTAGCTGGAACTACAGGCGCGCGCTACAATGCCTGGCTAAGTTTTTGATTTATTGTAGAGATGAGGTCTCGCCAAGTTGTCCAGGCGGGTCTCGAACCCGTGGGCTCAGGCAATCCACTCACCTCGGCCTCCCAAAGCGAGGGATTACAGGCTGAGCCACTGAGCCCGGCTAGGGCCTTGATTGATGATGTCAAAAACATTTTAATGCTGCACTTTTAATAGAAAATGTAATAAATGGTTGTGGTGTAAAATGCAAAAGATACAAAAGAATATAGTAGTAAAAAGTAAATCCATATTTTTCACCCAGCCCCATATCCTAAAGAAAACTTACTAGTTTCTGTGAATCCTTTCTAGAACTGTTCTCTGCATCTGTATAAGCACATTTAGTTCTTACTTTGCATAAGTAAGACAATATAATGTAGGGAGCTCCCTTCTTTTTTTAATGACTGCACATCATTCCATTGTATGGCGAACTATGATTTATTTGGCATTTAACTTGTTTCCATCATTTTGCTATTACAAATACGACTGAAGTATTCATCCTTAACCTTGTACATGCTTTATACACACATATGGGAATACATCTTTAGAATAAATTCCTTAAAGTAGAATTGTTTGTCCCAAAAGTAATTGCATTTAAAATTCTGCTATATATTAGTGGATAGATTTTTTTGAATCCTTAATATACTTCCAATGGAAACTGAAACACAGAATCAAATCAAATATATATTTAACTTATAAATCAAATATATATTTAAACCATGCTGGCATCATAAAATAAGGCTCCTGATAACATTTATTATAATTTAATAAATACTTATTCCAGATATTGATTATAAAATTGTTTTTTTTGTAAATAGGTAACTTCTTATTTATGAAAAATTTATGGTAGGAATCTACAGTAGTTGTCTTAGTCTATTTTCTGCTGCTGTAACAGAATACTTGAGACTGGGTAATTTATAAAGAAAATGGATTTATTAGGCTCATGGTTCTGGAGACTGAGAAGTCCAAGATTAAGGGGCTGAATCTGGTGAGATTCTTCTCACTGTGTCACCTATGGCAGAAGACAAGAGGGTGAGAGGGTGCAAGAGAGAGCTGAACTTGCCTTTTTTAAATTAAAGAGATGGAGTCTCACTATTTTGCCTAGGCTGGATTCGAACTCCTGGGCTCAAAAGATCCTCTTGCCTCAACCTGCCAAGTAGCTAGGACTACAGGTGTGTACCACCACACCTAACCAAACTCGCTTTTATAACTAACCTATTTTTGTAGTAAGGAACCCAGTCCCATCATAACAACATTAATCCACTCATGACAGCAGAATTCATGTTACCTAATCATTTCTTAAAGGCTTCATCTCTCAACACAGCTGCATTGGGGATTAAGTTTCCAACACATGAAGTTTGGGGGACACATTCAAACTATAGCATCAGTTAAACCTGTCAGCTACATTATATATTCTTACTCTCATTGCATCAAAGAATAAAGGATAATTTTAGCAGTGTTGAGAAGGTGTTTTTGTCTTTTAAACTGTGGAAATAAATGTCTTTAACTCTTTGTATGTTTATATAGGGCACAGACCATCATGAAAGCTCGTTTAAAAGGAGCACAAACAGGCCGAAACCTCCTGAAGAAAAAATCTGACGCCTTAACTCTTCGATTCCGACAGATCTTAAAGAAGATAATAGAGGTAGAACTAACTTATTTATTTTAGGAATAACTAAGGTAAATCTAGCAGGGACCTTGGCATTTTAATTTTTCTTCAAGTTTTTTTTTTTTGTTTGTTTGTTTGAGTTGAAGTCTCACTGTGTTGCCCAGGCTGGAGTGCAGTGGCACAGTCACGGCCACTACAGCCTTGACCTGCTGGGCTCAGGCGATCCTTCCACCTCAGCCCTCCAAGTAGCTGGAACTACAGGTGTATGCCACCACACCTGGCTAATTTTTAAATTTATTGTAGAGACAAGGTCTTACCAAGTTGCCCAGGCTGGTCTTGAACCCCTGGACTC
>NW_007057694.1:78700-107210 GCF_000164805.1 Carlito syrichta | reverse complement strand
GAGGATTGCCTGAGCCCGCAGGTTCAAGACCAGCCTGGGCAACATGGTGAGACCTCGTCTTTACAATTAAAAAAAAAAATTAGCCAGGTGTGGTAACACACACTTCTGGCTACTTGGAAGGCTGAGGCAGAAGGATCGCCAGTGCCCTGTTGGTCAACACTGGGGTGACTATTAGTGTGCTACCGCACTCCAGCCTAGGCGACGGAGTATGACTCCAACTCAAAAAAAATAAAAAATTAAAAATTAAATAAAATCCATACTCCTTAATCTTGCTTGTAAAGCCCATTGATCTGATCTGGCCCCTGCCTTCCTCTCTGAACTCATTTGGAGCATTCTTCCTAATGTCTTCCTCCAGAGGCTTTTCATTAGCTGTTTCTTTCTAATTTAATTAAAAAAAATAAAGACAGAGTCTTGCTATGATGCCTAGACTGGTCTCAGACTCCTGGGCTCAAGCAATCCTCCCGCTGTGGCCTCCTCCCAAGTGCTGGGATTATAGGCATGAGCCACTGTACCCAGCCCAGTTAGTTCTACCTGAAATGCTTTTCCCCCAGAGCTTATGACTGGCTCTCTTTTGGCCATTCAAGTCTCTTCAGAGGCCACCAGATCACCCAATCTGAAATGAGCACTGTCCTTACTTGTCACTTCTCCTTATTTTTATCACAGCATATATGACTGCATGATTGTTTTTTGTTTGATTATTTCCCCCAACTAGAGAATGTAAGTCCTGAGACAGCAGGAACTCTGGGCACTGGAAATGTAGTGCTGAAAAGACAGAATAGTGCTGGGACACTGTAGGTTTTATTAATACATTGCTTCTTGGATAAATGATGTATGAACACGGAAGTATATAAAAAAGTAAAAGTTCTCCCATATCTTCTCTTACCCCCTGTGGTACTTCTCTTATTCCCAGAGGTCGTTCTTGACAGTTTGGCTTATGGCCTTTCAGTCTTCTTAAAAAAAGTTTTTGAGCCGGGCTCGGTGGCTCAGCCTGTAATCCCGTGCCTTTGAGAGGCGAGGTGAGTGGATTGCCTGAGCCCAAGGGTTCGAGATCTGCCTGGGCAACTTGGCGAGACCTCATCTCTACAATAAATTAAAAAATTAGCTGGGCGTGGTAGCGCGCGCCTGTAGTTCCAGCTACTTGGAAGGCTGAGGCGGAAGGATCACCAGAGCCCAGCAGGTCGAGGCTGCGGTGGCCGGGCACTGCACTCCAGTCTGGGCGACATAGTGAGACTCCAACTCAAAAAAAAAAAAAAAGTTTTTGAGCCGGGCGCAGAAGGATCACCTGAACCCAGCAGATCGAGGCTGTGGTGGCCATGAGTGTGCCACCTGAGCAATGGAGTGAGACTCAGACTCAAAAAAAAAAAAAAAAAAAAGATTTTTTGAAGGCATGTGCAAAAATATTGTTTTTCACAAACCACATACCATGAGTATTGTGTATACACATGGATGTTGTTAATAATGAACATGCAATTGCTATATAGGTATATACAATTCTGTAATGTTTTCTGCCATTCTCCTCTCCCTCCCCCTCTTCCCAGCCCTCATGGTAGAACATGAACATCTTTCTACCTCAGTACAGGTGGTCCTTCACTTACGATGGGGTTGGTGTTCTGATAAATCCATGGTAATTTGAAAATACTGTAAGTTAAATGTGTGTTTTTGCGCCAGCATAAAGTCAAAAAACTGTATGTGGAATCATAGTAAGTCAGGGACTATCTATACTTAAAAACCTGTCTCATTCTTTATAATATCTACATTGATCAACATCTAGTTTTATTAAACTAAAATTTGGAGGGGGAACTCTTAAATCCTTATGTGTATGTATGTTAGCTAGCATTTCTCTAGAAAAGGATCTTAGAATCTTGATCCTGGGATATATTCCTTTAAATTTATGATAGCTGCCAAGTTGTCCTCTGGTTTGTTATACTAACTTATATTCCTACTAAATGGTGTGTGAGAGGGCCTATTTTCTTAAACTATTTTTAACTAGGTATTAACATTTTTTTGTTGCCTATCTATTAGTTAAAATTGGTATCTTATTTTAATTTGCACTACTTTTGATTATTTGTGAGGTTGAGGAGCTTTTCATGTTTACTGGTAGTTTGATTTTCTTGGTAAATTTCATCTACTTTTTTTGTAGAATTACTATATATATTCTGGTTAATGTGTACAAAGTTAAAATTTTTTTCTGCATATTTTTTCTTAGCTTTTAACTTAAAAAAAAATCTTAATTTTTCTTTTTCTTTTTTTTTTTTTTGAGTCAGAGTCTCACTCTGTCACCCAGGCTGGAGTGCAATGGCCACTCCTGGCCACTGCAGCCTCGAGCCGCTGGGCTCTGGCGATCCTTCCGCCTCAGCCTTCCAAGTAGCTGGATCTACAGGCGCATGCTACCACACCCGGTTAAGTTTTTGATTTATTGTAGAGATGAGGTCTCACCAAGTTGCCCAGGCAGGTCTCGAACCCGCGGGCTCAGGCAATCCACTCACCTCAGCCTCCCAAGGCGTGGGATTACAGGCTGAACCATTGAGCCCGGCTTATCTTAATTTTTCTTTGATCAGGTCTGTTGGTCTTTTCCTTTTTTGCCCACCTCCCTTCCTCTTTTCCTCCTTCCCTGGAGACAAGATCTTACTCTGTTACCCATACTGGAGTATAGTGGCTTGATCATAGCTCACTGCATCTTTGAACACCTGAGCTCCAAGAGATCCTCCTGCTTTAGCCTCCTGAGTAACTAGGACTACAGGCGTGTATCACCATGCCCACCTAATTTATTTAACTTTTTGTTGAGATGAGGTCTTGTATGTTACCCAGGCTGGTCTCAAACTCCTGATCTTAAGTGATTCTCCCACCTCAGCCTCCCAAATTACTGGGATTACAGGCATGAGGCACATGGTATCCAGGCCCATGTTTTCTTTATACAGCTTCTAAGTTACATGTAAGTCTTAGAAAAGGCCTAAAAGTATCAGGAAAATATTCTACTACATTTGTTTTGTTATAGTTTTTTTTTTTTTTACTTTAATATGTCTAGATTTTTTTTTTTTTTTTTTGGTATGATGTGAAGTAGTAGGTAGTATTATTTTGTAAATGGATAGATGGTTAAATGGTCTCTTTACTGTGCTAAATTCCCATACACATCTGGGGTTGTTTCTAGATCCTCTAGTCTGTTTCATTGACTTATGTGTCTCATACTAGATGTATTTCCTTATTGTAGCTGTACATTTTTATTTTATTTTATTTTTATTTATTTATTTATTTAAGTTGGAGTCTCACTCTGTTGCTAAGGCTAGAGTGCAGTGACACGCTCACAGCCACTGCAGCTTCGACCTGCTGGACTCAGGCAATCCTTCCGCCTGAGCCTTCCAAGTAGTTGGAACCACAGGCATGTGCCACCACGCCCGGCTAATTTTTTTTATTTATTGTAGAGACAAGGTTTCGCCAAGTTGTCTAGGCTGGTCTCGAACCCCTGAGCTCAGGCAGTCTTCTTGCCTCTGCCTCCCAAAGTGCTGGGATTATAGGTGTGAGCCACTGCCCCCAGCCTACTTATTGTAGCTGTACATTTTTAGTACCCAGCAAACCAACTTCCTACCCACCTGACCCAGTTTTTCTTCTTTCAAAAAAAGTATTGAATATTTTCAAGCATTAAATATTCCAGATGTGCTTTAGAATCAGTAAGCCATTAAAGTTTTGACTGCATCTGCAGTGAATTTAAGAGATTAAATTTAATAAATTGGTATGTACCCATTCACAAATAAGAGATCTTTCAGAAAATATTTTATTTTCTGTTTCTTTATTTTCTTTCTTTTTTTGAACCAAAGTCTCTCTCTGTCACCCAGGCTGGAGTGGTGCAGTGGCACGCTCACAGCCACCCTAGCCTTGATCTGCTGGGCTCAGGCAATCCTTCTGAGCCTTCCAAATAGCTAGAACTACCACACCTGGCTAATTTTAAAATTTATGGTAGAGATATGGTCTCACCAGTTGTCCAGGCTGATTTCAAACCCTTGGGCTCAGGCAATCCTTTCTCCTCTACCTCCCAACGTGCTGGGATTATAGACGTGAGCCACTGTGCCCAGCTATTTTCTGTTTCTTAATGCATTTATTCTGTTTTAATTAGACAGCTTATAGCTTTGCAATATTATTGACCATAACTAAAACTGTTCAGAATTGCCAATTTTTATTTATCATGGTAAACCAATATTTACATGCACACATAGTGTCAAATACTGTTGGCTGGTAAAGGAATTTAATTACGATAGGATTTTTTTCTTGTACAAAACTTGGTTGAATCTACTATTGCTTTATGCTTTTCTAGACTAAAATGCTGATGGGTGAAGTGATGAGAGAAGCTGCCTTTTCACTAGCTGAGGCCAAGTTCACAGCAGGGGACTTCAGGTAAGAAGACTTAATGGGGTGTTTTGAAAAAATAAATTGCTTTCAGGTTCATAATTTCATTTAAAACTATTTTAATTTAGAAATTTGTAATCATTAAAGCAAATGATATCGTAATTATAAGGAAGAACATTTATAACTTCATCACCTTAACTCTACATGCATTTTTTTTAACATAGTTGCAGGCACAAGATACTTAATGTTTTATAGTCCACTTTCATTGAACATTGTATCATTGACATTCTGCCTTGTTTTCACATGGTTATATGATCTTTCTCAAGATGTATTTTTTCCTCTTAATGCTGGACCTTTGGGTTGATTCTTAGGTTTTTGGAATATTAGGGACAGCATAGCGAACATCTTCATGCATATGTATTTTTGTTTCTACTGAATTATTTCCTTAGAATAACTTTTTGAGAATTTAATTGGAGTCTCACTCTGTCACCCAGGCTGGAGTGCAGTGACATGCTCCTGGCCACCACAACTTTGACCTGCTGGGCTCATGCGATCCTTCTGCCTCAAGTATTTGGAACTATAGGCATGTGCCACCATGCCTGGCTAATTTTTTGGTTTATTGTAGAGACGAAGTCTCACCAAGTTGCCCAGACTGGTCTTAACCCTTGGGCTCAGTCAGTCCTCTTGCCTCTGCCTCCCAAAGTGCTGGGATTACAGGCATGAGTCACTGCACCTGGCTGAATTGGTTATTTAAAAGGCATAGACTTTATAGCTTTTGTTATGTCAATAAATGCTTTAAAAAGCATATAAAATGCTTTGCAAACTGGTTATATCAATTTACATATGTTATACGATTCTCCCAATAATCCTATAAGGCAAACATTAATATTCTCTGCTTATTTGTTTGTTTATTTTTGAATTGGAATCTCACTCTGTCACCCAGGCTGGAGTATAGTGGCACAGCCACCACAGCCTCAACCTGCTGGGCTCAGGTGAACTTTCCTCCTCAGCCTTTCAAGTAGCTGGAAGTACAGCACTTGCCAGCATGCCTGGCTAGTGTTTTGATTTATTGTAGAGATGAGGTCTTGCCATATTGCCTAGGCTGGTCTCAAACTTCTGGGCTTAGGCAGTCCTCTTGCCTTGGCCTCCCAACTTGCTATGATTACAGGCATGAGCCACCATGTCCAACAATATTCTCAGCTTAAATTAAATGCCTTTCTGAAGTCATTTGGCTAATTAGGGTAGGAGGTGTAAGTTGTTTTCAGGGTTTTTTATGTTAGTTGTCTTTTCCCAGTGATATGATGCCTCTGTTCTTAGTTCATATTATCCATGAATTTTCACAGTAGCAGGCCTTAATAAGGCCCTTGGAAGTGGTAGACTATTTTGTGCCAATGCTGGTAAGATAACAGCTTGCATTGAATTTTCTAGCAGAGGGGGGAAATCAGTAGTGTGTAAGTGGTATGTAAGTGTATTTAGGGTGGCGATGAGGAAAGCACTTAACTTCATGATAACAGTTGTGGAATCAGACGAAGCCAGATGGAAGTTAGATAGCTTCCAGGGTAGAGGAATTGAATGCTAGCTTTGCCAACTGAAGAACAAAGCTAGAAGAAGGAAAGTTTCCTCCATATTACACAAACAGAATAAGAATCCCTGAATTTATGTCCGTGGACCACATGTCTGTCTGAAAACAGGCAATCCACACACTTTAACATCATTCTGTTTTCATGTTTTTTTACTGCAAATATTTTGAATATCATTCATCCTCTGCTCTCTGAGACCCTTCTCTGACAGTAGTGATTTTGCTCCTTTTCTGGAATAATGACAGTTATCTTATTCTTGGTCTCATTTAATGTTGAAACTATCCAAGGGGTCCTTAGGTTTATTTCTAAAAAACACAACTAATTAAAGGCTTTTCCTTTTTCTGCAGCACCACAGTTATCCAAAACGTAAATAAAGCTCAAGTGAAGATTCGAGCAAAGAAAGATAATGTAGCAGGTAACTTTTCAACCTTTTGGAACTCTTTGTGGAGAAAAGAGGTGACATTTTAAGATTAACCTGTTTATACAGCAAGATCTTAATGTCCCAGTTTTTCTCTTTACTTAGAACAAGTTGATTGGCTTTACATGTTAAAACTATTAACAACCAGGGTCTTATTACTCAGGATAACTTGGCTTTTTAACAGAAATAGACACTTAAAAAGGCAGGCTCCTAAATTCATTAATTGAAGTCAATGACAATTCCAGACTTAATCCCTTGACTTTTGAGTATTTGATGAAAAAGAAACAGATGAAACAGTGATTAAGAAACAGTACTTCAGAGTCATGTTTGTGAGTCCATATACATGTTTGTGTTTCACAGGTGTTACTTTGCCAGTATTTGAACACTACCATGAAGGAACTGACAGTAAGTGTGAAACTTTGATACTAGTGTGTGTCCCTGGGATCTCCTGTTTCCTCTTCAAATGAACTTTGTTCTGGAGAATGGTGCTTGGTAGACTTTAGAGTTTAGAAGTTTCAATATTAGAAGCCCTCTTATCTGACACTGTCAGGACAATAGTTGATTGGTTAATCAAAAGGTTTTATGGTAGGAAGTCATAAACTTTGTATATGTCTTACAATATTTTATTCCAACCTAGAAATATATCATTGTACAGTCATTTGCCATTTAAAAAATATAAGGCCTTTTCTTTGAGTGTGAATCCACTGATTAGACTTCTGAGCTTTCTTTCTGCCTACACTACACCCATAATGCATTGCCTGAAATTTCCAGTTTAGGTTTCTTTAACATAGAATAAGATCTTAGACACTATAATGTAATATGAATGCCGACTCATTTCATAGGCCATGCCTGATTTTTTGTAATTGTCTCACTCATTCCATTCCTGGACAGAATTTTTTTGCCAGTAACACATATTTATTGCGTCTTGTATCTTTCCAAAGTAAGTAATTAACTTTTTTTCAGAGAAACAACAATATTCTTTCTTTTGGCACTTATATTTCATTGCTTCATGTAATATTTAATTAAATTATATATAGAATATTAGGTACTCATATGAAGTAGAGTATTGGAGAGTTACCTCTTAACAGAGAGTATCACAGTACTGAGGGCATCAGGCAGTATGATTTTCAAAGGGAAGTGGTGGCCACTGGCTGGTGAAGGGGAGGTTGGTTAAAAGCTTCTCCTATGTTTATGTTTAGAAGAGTATCCTTGTGGAAAACTATTTAGCAGACACGCCTATGGTATTTGGAGAGTGAAATGGGCACTTCATGTTTGCATTTCAAAGGGCTTAGTGAATTTGTCTTTCTATGTTTGGCATTATTTGGAATTACCTTTTCTATGGGAATTTTATGGGAAGATTATTTACTCTCATTCTAAATGTCATCTGACTGGTTCTTTCAGGCTATGAACTGACGGGTTTAGCCAGAGGTGGAGAACAGTTGGCTAAGTTAAAGAGGAATTATGCCAAAGCAGTGGAACTACTGGTGGAACTGGCTTCACTGCAGGTAAGTAGCAGGAGAGCTAGAGCACTCCAGTTTGATTTCCAACAGAGGAGAGGAGAGACCTTATAAAGACAGGGTCTTGAATGAGAGCATACTGTGCTTTGTGCTTTCAGCTGTTTCCATGATCCTATGTGAAACTAGCCTCATATTTTGATTTCTGAAATGGTGGCTTTCGCACTATTGTCCCCGCTTTTTATTATTAATACAATATACATTTTGTACCATTTGTACAATGGTATAGTTTCACTCTTTGCTAGGTGAGAACACCTACAGTTTATACTAGATTTAAATGCAAATATATCATGGTTTGTGCATGAAGGCCATCTTTTTGTCCTTTGTGGCCAGTTAGTATATATCTAGGCTATTAGTGCTTGTCATTTTTTTTGTCTTTATTTGGGCGAGTCTGAGTAAACAAATTATAGTAGTGTCGACCAAAACTAAGGCTATTGAGGCAGAAATAATTTGGTAAGGGTTTATTCAAAGTCAAATGTGAGGATCAACTTGGGAAGACACACCACCAAAGCTGGGTGTGTTCCAGAGTCTTCTACAAGTTGGAAGGTTTTTATGGGACTCTTAGAAGGAAAGAGGACTCTTCCTATCCAAGTTGTCCTTTTCATTGGAGGGTGCAATACAGAGGTTACAGTCATTGGCTACAGATTATAACATACAGGCTAATGTGTTCTACATGCAAGATAGTCAGTAAAACTTAATGCCTCAGAAACAAATCAGTGTCCTTTTCAATATCAGTAAGTTATGGATTGGTCAGTACGTCAACAGTTGGAGGAAATCAGGGATAGGATGTAAGCCATGAGTCCTAAGACCATCCCTAGGTGGGTTAGTTTGGAAGCTTACCAAATGTGGCCTGTAGGGTTATCAATAGCATGGAAATAGTGTTAGCTCTGTGGAAATGTCACAAGAATTTGTTTTGAGTCACGGTCTCACTTGTCACTCAGGCTGGAGTGCAGTGGCATGATCATAGCTTACCACAACCTTGACCTCCTGAGCTCAGGCAGTCCTTCTGCCTCCGCCTCCCGAGTACCTGGGACTACAGGCACATGTCACCACACCCAGCTAATTTTTTGTGTTTTGTAGAGATGAGGTCTCCCTATGTTGCTCAGGCTGGTCTCAAACTCCTGGGCTCAAGTGATCCTCCTGCCTTGACCTCCCAAAGTTGTGAGCTACCACGCCCAGCCTAAGAATTTTGTTTTTGTCTTGCTTCCCAAATGTTTTCTACAAGTACAGTCTGAGTGGAGTCAAGTGATCAGGTCATGATTAGGAAGACTGTGTGCTTACATTATTAATTTGTCCTTTTGTTTAGACTTCCTTTGTTACTTTGGATGAAGCTATTAAGATAACCAACAGGCGTGTAAATGCCATTGAACATGGTGAGTATGAGCTGCTGTGGGGTGCTATGTTCAGATATTTGTCCACCCCTCCCCCCTCGTCATGCAGCTGCTAGGACTCAGGAACTGCTAGATTGAAGGTGGTAATACACTATCCCTGCTGACAGCGCAGAGAAGTGTGTCCTAGTACGAGAGTGTTATGAAATGTATAGACAGAAGTATATGATTTGGGGGAGTTACAGGGGAAATGGTAGTTACAAAGTAGGTAATGTTCTGTTCATTTCTAGTTATTCTTGCAGTTAGTAAAGTGTAGAAACAGTATTTTTCAAGAGCTATGGTGTTTTCTTTCTTCCTAATGGTTGAGTGATACATCTTTTTGAATACTAAATATTTAACTTCAAATCCCTCTCCTTTAGGTCATTCTCCTTGATTTCTAAAAATAAAAAATTTCCCATTTGATGCACTTATTTTCTATCTCTTTTATATCATTATTTAAAAAATATGACTGCTTAGTGTTGATAGTACTTTTTGCTCAAGAGGCTCAGTTTTATTAAAGAAATATTTCCTCAATTTTAGGTAGTAGAAGAGCAAAATTTTAAACAAAGGAATTCCTTTGCTTGGGGCTAAATATTAGTATTATACAGGAAGGTATCTCATTTCTTTTTTAACTAAAAAACACATTTCTTAGCCGGGCTCGGTGGCTCAGCCTGTAATCCCGCGCCTTTGGGAGGCTGAGGTGAGTGGATTGCCTGAGCCCACAGGTTTGAGACACACCTGGGCGGCGAGACCTCATCTCTACAATAAATCAAAAAATCAGCTGGGCGTGGTAGTGCATGCCTGTAATTCCGGCTACTCGGAAGGCTGAAGCAGAAGGATCGCCGGAGCCCAGCAGGTCGAGACTGTGATGGCCGGGAGTGGCCACTGCATTCCAGTCTGGGTGACAGAGTGAGACTCCAACTCAAAAAAAAAACCAAACACATTTCTTGATTGCTAGTTCCAGGCCTTGTACATGAAACTTTAAGCAAAACAAAATGGGTAAGGTTAATAGTTCTCACCCTCATGGAGTTCATACTCTAGAATCAGAATAGGCAATTTCTCTATAAAGTAGAGCCCAGTGACTGACAGAAACTCAATTTATTGCACTCTCTGCTCGATTTTTTTAGCAGCTGATTGCTACTATGTTTAAAATAACATCTGTTGTTCCATGTTATATATGCATATACGATCAGCATATTCAGTGTTGTGTGTCCACTGTGGTCCAAGATGTTATCTGTGCAGAGAAAAAAGAGCACACACCATATTTACAGTAGTTGCTTTTGTGTGGTTGGGTTATACTCCATTTTAATTTTTTTGTGTGTGTTTTTATTTTTCAAGTTCTCCACATTAAGTGTACATTAATTTTACAATTAGAAAAAATAGGGCTGGGTGCAGTAGCTCATGCCTGTAATCCGAGTACTTTGGGAGGTGGAGACGGGAGGATTGCCTGAGCTCAGGGGTTGGAGACCAGCCTGAGCAACATGGTGAGACCTTGTCTCTACAATAAATAAAAAAAATTAGCTGGGTGTGGTAATGCATGTCTGTGGTTCCAGCTACTTGGAAGGCTAAGGCAGAAGGATTGCCTTAGCCCAGGAGGTCAAGGCTGCAGTGGCCATGAGCATGTCCCTGCAATACAGAGCCTGACAACAGTGAGACTCCAACTGAAAAAAAAAAAAAAAGAAAGAATAGCTATTACACAAATGAACACAAATGAGCACTGGTAATTTGATAAAAGGGGTTTGAAGTTCTCAGTGTACTTATTTTTTAAATTCTAGTCATCATTCCCCGGATTGAACGTACCCTTGCCTATATCATCACGGAGCTGGATGAGAGAGAGAGAGAAGAGTTCTACAGGTTTGCTGAAATTGGCAGTTATTGTTTGTTGTCATTTCATATTTCAGAGGGTTGATTTGCTGAGTTACTAGTTGGTTTATGGATTAGCACAGGTTATATTTTATTCTGGTAAATAAGAAATATTACCAAAGGTTGTAGAGACAAATCTGTCAAGTTATGCATATATCTATAAGATGGAATTCCAAAACCTTAGGCCTTTCAGAGACTAATAAAACTTGATAATTCTTTAAAATGAAATGATAATTTAGATTGGGTGTCTCCTACATAAAAACTGAGGGGAGAAACTAGAAGTAATCTGTTAATCAACAAATATGTATTTCATGTTGACTATGTTCAGGAGAAGGTAAAATGAACTTGAAGGCATTACCAAATAGTTTAAATTGTACCATGAGAGAATTAGCACAGTACTTGGAGGAAAATGATGCATGTCCTTGAATTGGCTATGAATATTTAGAATCAAGAGGAATAGATACTAAATTGGTGGTGTTTTGGGGTCGGTATACCCAGTTCAGAGAAGTGGGAGGTAGGTGAAGGCAGGAGTATTTAGGGAAGACATGGCAGTCTTAGACCTTGACTTAGCATTTAATGATGACTTATGATCTTAATTATCAAAGATTATTTAGTTTCTGCCCTTCAGTGGTGTTCAGGGCTGGGGTGCTCGAAAATTTTAATGAGTGCCTGAATGTTTAAAATCTTTCCCATTAGGGAATGGATTTCAAAATATATTTAACCTGAGTTAGGCGTGTCTGAAATCAGTTATTAGCATAAAATCATATATTGTTTGTTTAAAAATAGTTTGTCAATAATTTCTGAAATTGAAATTAATAGAAGTCTCAAATTTTATTCTAAAGGTGTTTATTGCAAAGATAGAGGAAATCAAATTTACTTAATACTGAACAGTGTTCAAAAAATTCCCTCCTTTATTTTACAGGTTAAAGAAAATACAGGAGAAGAAAAAGATTCTCAAGGAAAAATCTGAGAAGGACTTGGAACAAAGGCGAGCAGCTGGAGAGGTGATGGAGCCTGCTAATCTTCTGGCTGAAGAGAAGGATGAGGACCTTCTGTTTGAATAATCTTCCTGTTCTGGTTCTTTCAGAAACCCTAATACTGGTTCCATTTTACTTCACAGTGTATAGGTTTGATTTGTGTGGCTATTTATTTTTGGCCTGAGAATTTCACTGTTTGTAAAATTTACCTGGATGTCTATTTATGGGATTACTTTGGCAGATTCACAATTCAGCAACCATTTATCACAGATGAGATTTGTAAGGCCTGCCCAGGAACTTACAGAATTTACTCTGCAGAAGTGTTACCTTACTCCATCTACGTCTGTTACATGTGATCTGCTTACCAAGTGTATTAGGATATCCCCTTAGGAATCATTAGTGGTCTCAGGCCAACTTCTGTGGAGCAGCCTTCATTTGTACCTGTTCGCAAACCTTGGCGCTATTGTCACCATGGTACTTCTCAGGCTTGATGGAAACCTTATTTTTCCTTGCATGACAGGTCTGTGTCTTGTCTGTCAGGGGAGTTCAGCCAACTTCAATGTGACTATGGTATATACATAGTAAAATGATTTAAAAATAAGTTATTATTTTTTAATTTATTTACTGCTAAGAATGCCGTGTTCTTATGCTCAGATCAGCACACAGTATTGCCATCCACAGAGCTTTCTCTGCAGACATGTAGGAAGTAGGGGCCTTTACCCCTTCATATATCAGTTTTACTAAAACTTTGAAACTTCCATTTTGGGGTACTGCTAAATGATTGCCAATGAGTTAAGAGGGCTTCATAATACTTCCTTCTTTCCTAATCGCGAGACCTCATCTCTACAATAAAAATAAAAAACTTAGCTGGGTGTGATAATGTGTGCTCGTATTTCCGGCTACTTGGAACGCTGAGGTGGAAGGATTGCCGGAGCCAAGCAGGTCGACGCTGGTGTAGGTGTGAGCGTGCCACTGCACTCCAGCCTGGGCGACAGAGTGAGACTCCAACTCCAAAAAACCAAACAAAACCGAAAAAGACTAATTCCCATTTTGGAGTGATATGGTAACTATAAAACATACATATTGTCTTAACCCCCTATTTCACAGAGGAAAAATTTAGGCATGAGGAGCTTGAGTAATTGGTCCAAGGTTAATAGCCAGAAAGTGGTGAATCCAGGATTTAAATCCAAGCAGTCTACCTTCAAAGTTTTTACACCCTAGCTTTTTACCTTTAAGTCAGAGGGCCTGCTCTGGAAAAGCTGTTTTTAGGAAATCCAGTTGCTGCTCACAGAATAAAATCTCAGGTGCAGAGTAAATTCAAGAATGACGGGAAAACCAACAACTGAGTTCCCAAGTATTTTAAAAATCGGTAACATTGAGCTGTTTACCATCTAATCTTCCCAATACCCTAATGATATGTAAATTATACCGTCTCCATTTTGCAGGTGAGAATATTGAGGCTTTAATAGGTCAAATCACACAGGTGGAATGCAAGTCAAATGTATCTTGATTTCAGAGCCTTGGTTTTAAATTAGTTTGAAGGTGGGAATAGGGAGCCAGATTGCTTTAGTGGTTTTTCACTTAGGTAAATTTAGCGTTCACCTTAAAGCAGTAAGGCAGAGGACCCTAGATTTCTCCTGTGGTTTTGTAAAGCTCTGGAATTTACTGGCCTTGGTTAAAATACTAAAAGACAACTTTATAGTTTAAAATTTGTTAAAAAAAAAATCAAGAGAAAATAGTGGACAGATCATTTGATGTGTGCAGCTGGAGTGATCTGATCCACAGGGGAAGGAGACAGACCAGGTGTGTGCATGTGTGAAACTTGTTGGTACATGATTTATATCCTTTGGGAGATACAGAGCAGAAAAAAGGGGAGAAATGAAGAATGGAAAAAGAGTGTATTATATATTTGCCATCAACTCACACGCTGTCCTCAGTATCCTCAAATCCCAACTGCAGAAAAGGTCAATTTGCCTGAGTATTAATTACATACCTCTTTCCCCAGAAAACCTTCAGGTTCACATCCTAAAGTTGTCCACCTTTAATAAACTTTGTTTTAATAATTAAGAAAACAGAACCTGCCTACATCTGTGCCAACATGGGGTACTCCCTCACTTGAACAAATTAAAAGGTATTTTGTGTTGCATCCAGAGGTTGCAATGGTCTTGCTTCTGGCAAAAACTTGGAAGAGTATGTATGTATGGAAACCTTGAATGGCAGAGGATATAATACAGCAAGAGAAAGTACTCAGTGGCTTTTTAAACTTGAAATATAATTTTACTTTTTATTTTTACAATACAGTGTGCAGTATGACATCTCAAAATAACAGAGTGCAGATACAGGATAAGAGTACAAAGGGGGATTAACAACAGATGTCCAAATGTTACCTTTATTAAGGCTAAATCCCTGGTTTATATTTTCCACACATTCACAAAATTACATTCAAATCATTCCTTACCAATACTTATTCCTTAGGCCATGAGAAAAGGAAAATAATCCAGACATTAGATTTTCATAGAAAGCAAATCTGGATTAGTCTAAATAATATTCTCCTTCCATTTGTTCTGACTTATGAAAATTTAGGAAATAAAGGTATTTCAGTAATTAGATTTTCCAAGTACATTTCATTAGCCGTTGGTATCATTTTTACAGTAAGTGGTTAAGACTTCCTCCAGTCAGAACCAAGGAGGGACAAGAAGTGGAACTGGCCAGAGTGGCTATACAACTGCATGTATAGCAAGTCTTCTGTATTCTTTTGAGGACATCAGCAACAACTCAAGTTTTCACTTTGTTTAGGGATTGTGTTGAATATCAGCACATCCTTATCACTAGGATTTAGAAAAGTTTGGGACATTTCTTTCTACTCTCGCTGATAAGGAAGCAGAGAATTATGGGACCTCACTGACCCTGAAAATATGTCACCCTAGAATTCCTAAAAGTATGGCATGGGCATACAAGATCTGCTTATTAAAGCCATATGCCTGAGTCCTGACAGCACATGGCCCTAGTGCAGGTCTATTGTCTACAGTGGCACCACAGCCACTCACTGACACTACCTACAACCTCACTAACAATATGAACCGTCCCTATTTTAGATCTAGGGGCTGAAAACAATTGTCAGTTACAATAAGCAGATCACAAAACTCCACTGTCAACCATGAACTACCTTTCATTCCTGAGAAGAAAGTAAACTGGAAAACTGATAAGATTAAGTGCTAAGTATATTCCTTAGTTTTCAATGCTAAAAATCAGTGTGACCTTTGTTTGAATTTTCCTGCTAGAAGCTGGAGTGTTTCAGAGCTTTGAACAGACAGTATGTATGGCATTCCTCCCCTCAACCCAGAAATGTTACTTACTTCCTAAGGAACATTATCTTGAAAATATATTCACACAAGACACACTCCCCAGTCAACTTAATAGGCCATGCAAAATTTAAAAGAGAAAAAAGGCAACATATAAACTGTCTACACTGGCTCAAATAAAATTACATAGAAGAGGAGAAAATCAAATATATACATGACACTGAGACAAACTACTCATTAAACACAATAGCTTATGTTAAATTAAATGACAGGTCAGTATTATTCCAGTGTTTAGCTCTGGGGAGAGGAAATACTGTAGCTGAAGTCACCATAAAAAGACAATCAAGGCATTCACATTTGAAGTTGTTTGTCACACATCACACTTTCCTTAAAGGCCTGAAAAGCCGCCTACAAATTAACTTTCCATGCCAATTACAGACGTTGAATTTTAAAGCTACAGCTATAGAGACAGTACAAAAATCCCATTAGCTTAAACCTGTCATGATTTAGCAAGCTGTTGTATTCTGGTCATAAGAGGCAGAACTTGTGGGAATAAAAACCTATTTCTATAGGCTTAATACCTTTTTCTCCCCAGTATTCTGTTCCTAAAATGTTCAAATGACTTTCAGATCTTCCTTTCCTTCTGATCTCAAAGTCAATTGTCATAGTGTTTCCCTAAGACATAAATAATTTTATTCCAATGCTGAACAGTGTTACCAGTGACCATTTGTTGATCTATTAAATATTAGTATAGAGTACAGCAGAAGAATTCCAGTTTATTACCTACATATATAGCAGTCGTAGGCTTATACTGTGCTCATATATAAAAATGCAAATCTGTCAAATGTGCTATGTCCTCCTATGTATATAAAAATGTTTGCATCATGAGGAAGAAACTTTATCAGTCAACACTGTTTATATGAACATCTGCCATTCATAAAATATAATTTATACATTCTATTATACTATACAGATCAAAGAAAAGAAGCAAGGTTAGCAAATCGGTTGTGACGATTTAAGAAAAAATACAGATAATCATTATGTCTTTAAAAAGACCAGCATATTTTGTATAACGTTGACTCATTTAGGGTCTGCTGAGTGTACAGTCTGATTCAGAAAGTTTGAGCGAAAAGAACCGGTGCTTCTCATGGATTTTTTTTTTTTTTTTTTAAGAATTAAAAGACATTCAAATGACTTCAAGTCTAACAAAGTAGCTCCAAACCAAGGTGTCACCATTTTGTTTTTTCTTTTTTAGGAAGGTATTTCTGATGACTAAATTAGTCTCCTAAGCAAATGCTGTCTGGCCCATGGCATAAAAGCACAGTCTGCTCCTATCCTAAAATATTCTCATGTAGTCATTTAAGAGTTAAACAACATCAGTAATTATATGAGACATGGACTCCTGTGTACATACACACAAGTTTCTCATGGAAATATGACTAAGCAGGAAAGATTTAGTTAGGTGAAAACAAAAGGTTTTAACAGCATAAAATGGAACTGCTCTTTGAAAGCTTCCATTTGGAATCCCCAAATGAGGCAGAAACCTCTAAAGCTTTGTAAAGCAAACAAAGAATGCTGTGTACAAATTGCCTAAGGGGCCTTTCTTCTCAGAAGCTGGAGAGATCTAAGACCAGGTGTACAGCTTATTCAGCTGCCTCTGCCTTGCTCAAGTGTCAGGTTGTCTTCCTATTGGTAGTTTGCCAGATCAAGTTCAACATGCCGTAGAATGGATGCTTCCTTCACCTCAGCCAAGTGGACGGCACCCACTGAGGTTCCGTATCAAGTTTGTTTATTAGCCTAAGCAGTTCCTGATAGGCTTTATCAAGATCTGAATTCACAATTGCTGTGTCGAAGTAGTGGCCATTGTTCTGCTCCATCTCTCTAGTCTTCTCAATGATTTCTCTCAACTCTTCAGGCTGCAAAGAGACAAGAACTGTGAGGTGATTCCTATCCTAACTCAAATAGAGGATGAGTCAGAGATGGCCAAAGAACAGGGAGTGACCTTCCCAGTTCTCCTTCTGTTTCTCAAATACTTGCCGTCAGGAGCTCCTTTCTAACGGTCATGGCCAGTGGTTTCCTTTGCTTTGACATCTACGGGATTCACATTTTGAGTCCTTTGAGATTTGATATATCCTGTTTTATACCACTATTTTGATTTTCCTGTATCTCTGACTTATCTTACCAACAAGACTACCAGTTTCAAGAGCACAGACTTACTTGGCATTCCTTACAAACATTTGCTTTCAAACATTTTAGGGCATCACATCTTCCTAACGGTAATATCTCTGTAACAAAGAGTGAACCTTTCTGGTTGGAGCAAGGACCTAAAACATCATCTACTCTTGGCTCTGGTTAAGCGACCTCGTCCTTTATATCTGTTGCATGGAATTAGGTAGACATTATGGGGGAAAAAGGGATCAACAGGATGGATATCTTTTTCTATGAAAACTGCTGGTCCGCCCAAGATTTGAAAACCTCATCTGTATTCTGGGAGGAAAATACTCAGCTTAACACTTTAAACTGCTGCTCTGTTTTCAATACACAAAGGAGGTCGTTAAGATGCAAAACAGTATCCTATCAGGATTTGGAAAACTATACAGAGCAACCCACTTTAAAATACTCAGTAAAGGAAAGGGCTGTTTCACATGGATGGGCAGGCAGCAAGGGTATGTGCAACACTGATCTCAAACCCTCTGATTATCAGGCATGTGTGTTCAAGAAAGCAAAACTGCCCCATATCACTCTGACCAATGAACAGAACTAATTAAATCCAAGAGCAAATGTCTCAGGTGCAAAAGTCACACATTAATACCATATTGGACCCACAATACAAAACAATTTACATCTTTCAATGGCTTTAACTTCTGTAATAGCAGCAAAACATATTAAAAATATAACAACTCTTGCTTGTCCTGAGGCAGTTTCTTATAAGGTTCTCTAATTTTCATTCAGGAATGTCATGCATCTGAATGTGGTACACAGACTCCTTTGTTTCCTAGCAGGGACTCTACTTTACTACTGTAACTGTACACAGTGTAAATTTTTGCTAAAACTTATGCTTATTCAAAACTCAAGATTACTGAAACAACATTCCAGGACTCCACATAGAATTGAAACTTTGTGGTGCAATGTAAATGCTAAGCCCCAAACCACCTAGTTTTTATCAAATTTAAGGCATTATCATTTCCTTTTATGCCAAAATGACTTATATCACTTATTTACTACTTTATGTCTGAATTTCTCTATTAAGTTACAATCCACAATTCAGATGAAACAAAATGTTTGAACTCAAAATTTTTTGAACTGAAAAAATTAGCTGACAGGCAAAACTGACCATAAGTTCACACTGTCCGTCAACCACTCTCAAGTCCTCACATTAGCAGACCAGATTCAGAGATTTAGAGTACAATCAGATAACACTGAGTGATTATATTCTGCGTCCAGTAACACCATCACTTTCTTAGCTAGCACAATTTAATAGAGTTTAAGTTAAAAATTTGTTTTTACTCAAAACTTCCATTGTGTGAGTAATAAAGCACTATTAGAAATACTGGCCGGGCTTGGTGGCTCAGCCTGTAATCCCAGTGCTTTGGGAGGCCGAGGTGAGTGGATTGCTTGAGCCCGCGGGTTCAAGACCCACCTGGGCAACTTGGCGAGACCTCATCTCTACAATAAATAAAAAATTAGCCGGGTGTGGTAGTGCGCATCTGTAATTTCAGCTACTTGGAAGGCTGAGGCGGAAGGATCGCCGGAGCCCAGCAGGTCGAGGCTGCGGTGGCCGGGAGCGGCCACTGCACTCCAGTCTGGGCGACAGAGTGAGACTCCAACTCAAAAAAAAAAAAAAAGAAAAGAAATACCAAAGGAGAAAAAAAACAAGTGGAATAAAAAAATCAGATACACCACCCTCTACCCAACAACTATAGAAAATACATTCTTAGGCCGGATATGGTAGAGCTCAAGCCTATAATCCCAGCACGTAGGGAGGCCGAGACGTGAGGATTATCTGAGCCTGCAGGTTCGAGACTAGCCTAGGCAACATGGTGAGAACTCGTCCCTACAATAAATAAAAACATTAGCTGGGCATGGTAGTGTGCGCCTGTAGTTCCGGCAACTTAGAAGGCTGAGGTGTAAGGATCACCTGAGCCCAGCAGGTCGAGGCTGTGGTGGCCTCGAATGAGACTCCTACTCAAAACAAAAAAAAAGAAAAAAAAAAAAAAAAAGAAAATACATTCTTACAGGCATGCATGAAACATTCACCAAGAAATAACAGATGTTGGGCCATAAAGTAAAAGGCTCAACAAATGTCAGAAGACTAACATCTTTCAGGGTCTATTCATTGACCTCACGGGATAAGTTTTTTCAAATAGGTGGAAATTACATAACATACTTTCTAAATAACCCAAGGGTTAAAGAAGAAAACAACAAGAGAAATTACAAAATATTTCTAACAACAAATATAACATTAAAACTTGTTGGATACTTAGAGGAAAATTTACAATTTTTTTTTTCTTTTTTGAGTTGGAGTCTCACTCTTGCAGTGGCATGCTCCTGGCCACCGCAGCCTCAACCTTCTGGGCTCAGGTGAACCTTCTGGTTCAGCCTTTCAAATAGCTGGAACTACAGACGCATGCCACCATGCCCAGCTGGTTCTTTTTGGTATGTGTGTGATTTATTGTAGAGACGAGGTCTCACCCTGGTCTTGAACCTCCAGGCTCAGGCAATCCTCTCACCTCAGCCTCCCGAAGTCCGGGCTCAGGCAATCCTCTCACCCTGGCCTCCCAAAGTGCTGGGATTACAAGCTAAAACACCACGCCCAGCTGAAATTTATAGTTTCAAATGCCTATATCTAAAAAAAAAGATTTAAAAATCATCTAAGTTTTCATCTTCAGAAATTAGAACATGTGCAAATCAAAGTCAAAGTAAAGATAAAGAAAAAAAAGGGTAGAAACAAATTAAGACAATAAACAAACAAAAAAAGACAAAAGCTCTTCAAGTTAGTTCATTTTCCAAAGTGCTTGGTTATTCTTTTGAATTTCCATATCAATTTTAAACATTTCAATTTCGACAGAAAATCTTACTGGGATTTTTGGAGTTTTTTGTCTGTCGACCAGGCTGGAGTGCGGTAGCATACTTGCAGCCACAGCAGCCTTGCCCTGATGGGCTTAGGTGATCCTTCCACCTCAGTCCTCCAAGTACCTGAACTAAGGCATGTGCCACCATGCCCAGCTAATTTTTTGATTTATTGTAGAGACAAGGAGTTGCCAATTTGCCCAGGCTATTCTTGAACCCCTAGGCTCAGGCAATCCTCTCACCACTGCCTCCCAAAGTGCTGGGATTATAGGCCTCTGTGCACAGGTCCCCTTTTTTTTTTTTTGAGTCAGAGACTTGCTTTGTCACCCAGCCTGGAGGGTAGTGGCATGGTCATGGCTTACTGTAGCCTCGACCTTCTGGACTCAGGTGATCCTTATGCCTCAGCCTCCATGTAGCTGGGACTATTGACAGGTGCCACCATGCCCTGCTAATTTTTTGCAGGGACAAAGTCTCAATATGTTGTCTAGGCTGGTGTCAAACTCCTGAGCTCCAGTGATCCTCTTACGTTAGTCTCTCAAAGTGCTGGGATTACAGGTATGAGCCACCACATCTGGACTTTTTTTTTTTTTTGAGGCAGGGTCTCAATCTGTCACCCGGGCTGAGTGCAGTGGCACTATCACAGCTCACTGCAACCTCGACCTCCGGGGCTCAGGTGATCCTTGCCTTAGCCTCTCAAGTAGCTGGGACTATAGGTGTACAAAACCACACCTGGCTAATCTTACTTTTTTTGTAAAGATGAGGACTCGCTATGTTATCTAGGCTGGTCTCAAACCCCTAGACTCAAGCAATCCTCTTGCCTTCACCTCCCAGAGCTGGAATCACAGGCATGAACCACTGTAACCAGTCCAGATTTTTTTTTTGGGGGGGAGGGTAATAGCTTTCATATAATATGAAATTTACCCATTTAAAGTATACGATTCAGTAATTTTAAGTATAGCCACAGAATCGTACAATTGACACCACAATCAATTTTAGAACATTTTCATCACCCCACTCCTCTGTCCTCACAGAAACCCATACCCAATTAATGGGTCACTTACTTTTTTCTCCCAAGCCTCAGTTCTAGGCAACCACTAATCTACTTCAGATCCTACACAGATTTGCCTACGCTGAACTTTATTAAAATTATACATTTCTGGAGGTTCGGAGTGGTGGTTCATGTCTGTAATCCCAGCACTTTGGGAGGCAGAGGCAGGAGGACAGCTTGAGGTCAGGAGTTTTAGACCAGCCTGGACAACATAGGAAGATTGTCTTTTTTTTTTTGAGTTGGAGTCTCACTCTGTCACCCAGACTGGAGTGCAGTGGCCGCTCCCGGCCACCGCAGCCTCGACCTGCTGGGCTCCAGCGATCCTTCTGCCTCAGCCTTCCAAGTAGCTGGAACTACAGGCACGTGCTACCACGTCCGGCTAATTTTTGATTTACTGTAGAGATGAGGTCTCGCCAAGTTGCCTGGGCGGGTCTCGAACCCGCAGGCTCAGGCAATCCACTCACCTCAGCCTCCCAAAGCACAGGATTACAGGCTGAGTCACCGAGCCCGGCCAGGAAGACTGTCTTTACAAAAAATAAAATACAATGCATTAGCCAGGAATGGTGGCACAAGCCTGTAGTTCTAACTACTCAGGAGGCTGAGGCAGGAAAATTGCTTGAGCTTAGGAGTTCAAGGCCGCAGTAAGCTATGTTCACACTACTCTATTCCATCCTGGGTCACAGAGCAAGATTTCATCTCTAAAAACAAAAACAAAAACAAAAAAAGAAAAAACTTTCTGATGTTCAAAAGATACTGTTTTAAAAAGATACAGACACTTGGAGAAAATATCTGCTATATATATCTGATAAGGGATTTAGATCCAAAATTTTAAGAAGTTCTCATAGTTCAATAAGAAAATCATGCTTTTTCTTTTTAAATGAGAAGGCTTGAGGCATTTCAGAAAAGAATATGCTCAAATGCTTATGTGAAAAGATGATCATTAGTAATCAGGAAATGCAAAAGAAAACCATGATAACACTTCTCACCTATCAGAATGGCTTAAAAAAATGTTACAAATGAACAATGGAAAAGTTGGTAAGGACGTGGGGCAACAGGAACCATTATTGCATCTTGGTGGTGGGAACGTAAAATGGCAAGAAGCTTTTCAGAGGCCGAAGTGAGAGGACTGCTTGAGCTCAGGGGTTCGAGAACAGCCTGGGCAACTTGGTAAGATCTCATCTCTACAATAAATCAAAAATAATAAGCTGGGCGTGGTAGCACGCCCCTGTAGTTCTGGTTACTTGGAAGGCTGAGGTGGAAGGGTCACCTGAGCCCAGCAGGTTGAGGCTGTGGTGACTATGAGTGTGCACTGCACTCCAGCCTGGGCGACAGACTGAGACTCCAACTCAAAGAAACAAAAGTCTTGCAGTTCTTTCATGCAGCTAAAACATACACTTATCATTTGATCCAGCACTCCACTTCTAGGAATCTATCCAAGAGAAATAAAAAGATAGGTCCACCAAAAGACTACAAGAATGCTTAGAGCAGCTTTAGTCACACTAGCTCAAAACTGGAAACAACCCAAATGTTTTTTAACTGGAGAATGAATGAACAAAGTGTTGTATATTGATATCATGCTGTATTATCCAGCATTAAGAGTGAACTACTATTAAATGCAACATAGATGAATCTCAAAAACATTATACTGATCAAGAGCCAGACACAAACTAACATCCTGTGTGATTTTACTTACATGAATTTCTAAAACTGACCAAACAAATCCATAGTGCCAGAAAGCTGATTAGATTAGTGATTGCCCAGGGAAGAATGGAGGGGTATTAACTTCAAAGGGGCACTGAATCACATAATTAAAATGCATGCATACTTATATATAAAGTATACTTCTGCAAAGTTTAAAGAAATTGAAAATTCTAATTAGAAAATAAAATATACGGTATATGCTATATATTATTAGAACATTTTGGTACTGATTAACTTCATGCTTTAAAAACACGTATAAGCTGGGCACTGTGGTACATGCCTGTAATCCCAGCTACTCGGGAGGCTGAGGCGGGAGAATCAGTTGAGGCCAGGAGTTTGAGACAAGTCTGAACAACATAGCAAGACCTGTCTCTCCAAAAAAAAAAAAGTATAGACAGTATCTTTCTAGACTTAAATTGAAAAATAAGGATGGCCAATTTAAAACAAAATAGATAGACTGGGTGTGGTGGCTCACATATGTAATCCCAGAACCTTGGGTGGGAGGTCTAGGTGAAGGATTACTTGAGGCCAGGAGTTAAAGACCAGCCTGGGCAACACAGTGAGACCCCGTATCTTAAAAAAATAAAAATAAATAAATGAAGTAGGTAAAAATTCCATGAGAACACTACCCAATACCAACCAAAAGAAAGGTGTTTAACATGTTTTGGAATAGTCTTTGGTCCATCATATGAACTAAGTCCTCACTGAAAAAGAATATCCTAATAAGAAATGTTAGAAAATTAGGTTGAATAAGCAGAATGGAATCCACTCTGGTCCTTAGTATGCATATTCTTCCTTGAGCAACTATGGTGTTTCCAGTCTTCCAAAGTAATTATTGAACACTAAGTTTGATATAGTATTAATCTTGTTTCACAATGTGATCCTCCTCAAGAACAGGCAGTGACCATGTCTCATATTTCTTTGGTATCCTCCCAAGTACTACAGACATCAGATACTCTAACTCCTGTTACTTATGAATTTCTAAGTATGCTACAAAAATGAATAAGGGGTGCAGTGCCTCTTTAACCAGTCAACCTACTTAGTCAAGACACAGCAACCAGAATTACGCTCAACACATAGGATGGGAAAGTTCTTGATGTCTACAGCCTAAGACAATAAAAATTACAACCTCACATATAGATGGAATAAGAAATGTTAGGCAGAAGCAGAGTGAAAAAAGATCTCAGGGAGTTAAGGGGAAGAGGGAGGGTTGATGGTCATGACAGAGAGTCAAGAATCAAAGGAAAGAAGTGTTATGAGGCTTTTAATGACCATCTTTAAGAAGATTTAAAAGCATAGCAAATGAAATGAGGAAATGTGAGTGAACCCTCTCTAAAATAGATATATTTAAGAAATAAGGAACCAAAACCAAGGAAAAGTATTTGCTACTTTGATACAGTAAGTCACTTGACAGAGTTAATATTTTACACATTTAAATAAAAAGCAAATGTCTTAATATCAGTCATTTAATCATTAATAATGCTTAGTATGACATGGACTACCTCAACCATATCCAGCATAGATCTAAAATAATTTCTAAATATTTTCAAGTTTCAAATCATGTGAGAAGAGCAAAAAGAGAAGAAAAGCAAAACAAAGTTTCAGTGGGAAAAAAAGAAGAGAAAAACATGAGCACTCAAATTTGCTTCCCTGTAAATGCGGAATACCTACAGAGAAAAGTGGGTAAACCCTTAAGAGTTTGCTGATAACTTTGGTGGGGGTCTCCTAATTCCCCTGATAATGTCACAGACCCATGTGAAGATTAAGGAAGCTTTAAGGAACCCCAAAGGTTACTATATGTTTGGGGCAACAACAGGAAGTGTATTAGGAATAACAAGAAAGGCCACTGCCTTGGAGAGCACCATAGTCCAACCAGTGGCAACCATGGCAATTCTTGAGCAAGCGATATTGAAGAAGCAACAATCAGTGAAGAAACTCAAGCTGACATAGCTTTCAAGCACCAGGGAGGTTAGACCAGGACTGCTTCATGTTTATCTTCACTAGAATAGTACAACAGTAGAGCAACTTTACCTTTGGATTCTTGCCTTCTTTGGCCAATAATGCCCGAAGTCTTTCTTGTGAAGGGGGTGCAATGAAGATAATATATGGTTTCAAATCTGAATTTCGGAGGGTCTTCAATGACTGTAAAGAAAAGATACTTGTATTTTAAAAATAATTTCCATTATTTAATTATTTCTCAATAGTATACTTGGAATATAAGGCTGTTTTTAAAATATTGCCTACAAGTGTTTCCAAACATCTTCATAACAAACAGTTCACAATAGTTTAAGATCCTACCATTTTACTGTAAGTATACATTTTATAGCTATAAATATATATACATGTATTATTTTAGCTTGCCCTTTTATGCAATGAAATATACATGAATGATGCTGAAGGATGACAACTATGTGATGCTGAAAAGATCATATATAGGTTATAAGAATCATATTAAAAATCCATTTTGAAGGAATCAGAATTGAGGCAGTTGCCTTACTCTGTGCCAGGCACTAAATACAAGTGAAATCAGGGAGATAAATTTCACATACATGTGCAAAAGAAAATTCTGGAAAGGTACATCCAAGAAAACGCAGACTGAATTAGGAGACTATGGTTTTCACTTTATCTCTACCACTGCATGACTGCATGTCCTCAAACCAAAGTGCTATACCAAAATGGAGATTATGGGGATATGTTCATTTCTGTCTAAAAACATGATCATTACAAAATACTTCATTAGTCTGAGTTCTTTGTTAAGATCTGTTAGCCCAAATAATATAAAGAATTCTGAAGGAATTTAGTAAAAACATATTTCTCTTAAATCAAATGTTAATAACTGATATAGTAGAGCCTAAGTACATTTACCCACTAAAAACAACAAACCCCAATTACTATTTTAAGATAGTCATTTCAGAGTCAATTCTCCTTTATGTACATGTCTTTAATGACTACTGACTGCGTTGCCTGAGTTGATATGAGCAGCAGATTCTGCCATATCAAGCTAAGTTTTCTGCTATATGGTATAGAAAAGTTAAAAAATTTCATAATAAACACAATCTTAAAAACTCCAAGTTTCTCAAACTACTTTATCTTTTTAAATAGAAATCTAAGAGGCACTGGTTAGTAATTTTACATTTTTGTTTAGTCTTCAAATAACCAGAACTAGTGGAGGCTTCATTATTTACATAGAAGCAAGCATTCATTGTAACACTTGTTAATATTTCAACAATGGCATTTAAATCATTAATATGATCTCTGAATTTTCTGATTTTTCTATGATCAGAATGAGAAGGGAAATTCTTTTGTAGCCACTAAAATACGTAAAGTACTACCAGTTCTATATTTACTGTATCTTAAATTTCAGAAAATATATAAACGTGTATACATGCCAAACATTCCTAATCCAAAAATCCAAAACTTTCGGAGCACTGACATAATGCCACAAGAGAATTTCACACCTGACCTCATGGGGTGGGTCACAAAAAAACACAACTACAGTTTGTTCAGTGTCCACAAGGAAAAATAAAATTATCTTTAGGCTACGTGTATAAGGTATATATAAAACATAAATGAATTTCATTGTTAGAGTTGGGTCCTAGTCCCAAGATATCTCATATATATATATATATATACACACACACACACAAATATTCCAAAATTTAAAAAACAAAACAAGACCAATAAAACCCCTAAATTTGAAACACTTTTGGTCCCAAGCATTTTGGAAAAGAGATATTCAACCTATATATTTAAGTATGTATGTATTTTCCCCTTGGAAGAAACTAAAAGAGATTTAGCAATCTGTCTGATTTCACATAGCTAATCAGTAAGCAAAATTGTATAACTTAATTAGGTCCTGTTGTTCTTGAACCGAAATACAGTTTCCACTAGATTACTTTGTACGACATGTCCTCTAAGTTCAAACCCTAAACCAAAACTCTAGTTTTACCTGGGTACGAAGACTTAAAAGACATATTTTGCCGGAGTTGATAACTTGCCGTACAGAATCTATGCTGGTTCCATACAAATTTTTTTCAAATTCACCATGCTCAATGAACTTTCCAGCAGCTATGTCTGCCTCGAATGCTTGACGTGAAACAAAATGGTAATCTCTACCAGCTACTTCATGGTCTCGTCTACTCCGAGTTGTATCTGGGCAAACAAAATCAGATAATAATAATAGGCACGGATTAGAGTGAAGGTAGGGGATAATTCGGCTAGTGAGAAATAATTTTTATTTTGTAGCACAGATTACAAAATAATGAATGGAGGAAATGTTAAAAACATAAATGTTTAACACTTTTTATTTACTGATTGAAAAATGAACAAAAATGTGTTTGTAGTATTTTTAGTACTATAATAATAGTTACATTTAATTGCCTTAATACATTTTATGGTTACACTTGCAATTGCTTCATCTTGCATTTAAAACAATGCCATTTATCTTTTCCTAAAGTTTATTTCCATAAGATCAGGTACTATATAATCTTAAAACAGAACTTCACAGACGTTATGTCTAAATTTCCATCTTCAGCATCAGTTTAAAGAAGCAGGTGCTGATTCCCTATAGAACAAGAAACTAACTTTAAGGGGCCCAAACTGAAATATATTTAGGAAATAATTAGTATATACCATATTCTAAGAAAAAAATTTAAATTTTTTAAGAATGAGTAGGTTTAATTTTAATAACAAATTGTCGAAATATTTGGATAAACAGAGTTTGTATTTCATTGATAACCTTGTTTTGATGAAATGGATGAAAACTATCCCTACATAATGTAGTTAGGTTTTGAGGTTACAGAGTAAAAAGCACAGGAAAATAGGAATGCATCCAAACTCACGAGGAACTGCAGATGCAAAGCGGTCCTTTTCTTTGTTCATGAGCCTCTGACGCAATTCATTCTGGCCACAGTTCTGTGGACCAATCAATATGATAGGTCTTTTCCTATTCGCTGGCTGATGATAAAGTGACATTTCCTCATAGGTTAAGATCTCTTCATTGTCATAATCTTTGGGGGAAAAAAGTTAAGTCTTTCAGACAGAATTACTGCCATGTAATAAATATCTACATACTCATAGATCTTCCCCCAAAACTGGAAAGCACAATTTATTGTCATTATATCATTGCCAAGACACTATGAAAATGAATCAGACAACAAAATATTACTGCTTCTAGAAACTTTTATCATATTTCATCCTGTATTTGAATATCTAATACCATGTAATCATACTGATCTTATATAAAATAACTAGTTTGCAATCAATACTTTGACAGAAGGTAGGATACCAGGGGATAAACTAGTAAGAATAATATCTTTTTTTTTTTTTTTTT
>NW_007057694.1:65737-78680 GCF_000164805.1 Carlito syrichta | reverse complement strand
CCCAGACTGGAGTGCAGTGGACACTCCCGGCCACCGCAGTCTCGACCTGCTGGGCTCCAGCGATCCTTCCCCCTCAGCCTTCCGAGTAGCCAGAATTACAGGCACGCGCTACCATGCCCGGCTAATTTTTTGATTTTATTGTAGAGATGAGGTCTCGCCTGCCCAGGCGGGTCTCGAACCCACGGGCTCAGGCAATCCACTCACCTCAGCCTCCCAAAGGTGCGGGATTACAGGCTGAGCCACCAAGCCCAGCAAGAGTAATATCTTACTAGTCATTTTTTTGTAACATGCAGATACTAATACTCAAGAGGGCTATTTTAAGGATCAGATATAAAGCATATACTGAGCACAACAGCTGGCACAGACATACAGTAGCTATAACTAGTGTTACCAGAGAAAGCTGGAATACTTTCTGTAGATCATTGTATGACTTGAAAACAGGCCGTATCTGTGCTAGCTACACTTTTTGCATTTATGCTTACTTCATCCTAGAATATTAACCTAGAGTCATGACTCAAAATGAGGTATAAGTTATGATGGGTGAGGTAACATTCCTAAAGTCCATAATCAAGATGAAAGCAGAGCTGTCAAGTGGTAAGAACAAGGACAGACAACTAGTAGCTGACCGTGTCCTCACTCTAATTACTTCACCTGCCAGTGAAGGAGCATCAGATATGTAGTCAGACTCTCTGCTCTATTTCTATGAGAGCAGAGGACCATCTCAGTCTGGCCAATTGTCAGCACAGAGCCTGGCACAGTATAGGAGCTCAGACTCTGTATAAATTCTAGCTCAAGTCAGGTGTGGTAGCTCATGCCTGTAATCCCGGCACTTTGGGAGGCCGAGGCTAGGGGATTGCCTACGTCCAGGGTTTCTAGACCAGCCTGGGCAATATCTCACTTGGTGAGATCTCATCTCTAAATAAAACAAAAAATTAGCCAGGCATGGTGGCGCTCGCCTGCAGTTCCAGCTACTTGAAAGGCTGAGGTGAAAGGAACGTCTGAGCCTAGCAGGTCAAGGCAGCAGGGACCATGAGTGTGCTACCACATTCTAGCCTAGGCAAGAGAGTAACACTCTGACAAAAACAAACAAACAAAATTCCAGTTCAACCATTTATTAGCAGTAAGAATTTAAGCAGATAACTTTAATATCTAAACTTGAACCTATGCATCTCTACCCTCAAGGAATTTATTGTGAGAATGAAAGCATATAGTTACTGTCCTGGAACAGAGCTGTTATTATAAACTGTAGTTATTTCCCAAGAAATATTAATGATGATGACACCATAATAAAGAGTAAATGTAATTTCTTCCCTTTGCAAAATCCTTTTCTCTGAAAAATCTGAGTTTCTTCTAACATGTATAATCAAGACTGGATAGCATTTTGATTTACAAACTTAATTTATTTATCTGTGGGTTTTCAAATTTGTCAAATTTTCTGTAGTATAGTACCTCTTAAAGCTGGACTAGTTAAGTTTAGTTTGTTTCAAAAAAATGAAACAGAGATACTAATTACAAGTACAGAGGGTAAAATTAAAAACTCAGCCTTCTTAGTTACATAATCTGTCAATTAGCATTAAAGGATGTTTATTTTAGAAAAAAATTTTATTAAAGTTGATCAAATCTCAGATTTAGCTTTCCATGGAGTACTGTAATATTCTATAATATTTTATCTTCACTAATTTAATTTATGCTTTCACAAAATATTTTAAATTCTTGAGAGAATATACCTCATAAATTGTATAAGAAGTTATTTGGCTTATTTCTAACATGGACCAAAGCAGGGACAGCAAATTCAAAAACCCATAAGCACCAACCAAGAAGGTAATAAAATTAGTAAATAAGATTGGGTTTATGAAAAATTGTGAGTGGTAGAGACTGATGAACTAGATAGCAGGTGCCCAATATATGGACAACAGCCATCACTCTCAGGTCTAGCAGACTTCTGTCACTTGGGAATTCTAGCCCAGGGATATCAGGACTCTCAATTTCAAGAGAAGGTACAACTTCAAAGCTTTTTAATCTCAGCAATCAATCAAAATAAACACTCCTGTGGGTCTGACTCAGCCAGCAGGCAGAAAGGCTCTATGGAAAGAGTTGCCTCTGTGACATGAGCTACTGTAGATGAAGTATTTATTTTTTTACTTCAAACATATCTATTCTGTAAGTTTTAATTTTGCAAAGAAAGTTGAAATAGAAGAAAAAAATTTGAGGAAACCATAAATTTAACACTATATATGCTAAATTATACTTTAAGTTTTAGAGCAGTTTTCCCCAAAATTCAAAACACTGCCTTACTTAGAGAATTTCCAAAATAATAATTTCTACTACGTGACTTTCTCACGCACATATGTTACATTAAGGGACAAAACTGGACTAGATTTAGGCCTCTTTCAGATATAACTCCAGCTCTACCTGAGAGTAGAACCTACCATCATTTTTATTGGCATTATATAAAACCTTTTTCCTCTTCTTTTTATTCTTCTTTGCACACCATAGTTTTCCTGTGGAGCAATCATAAACATAACTATAAATGTGTTTCCTTGAATAAAGTCACATATTTCAAATAGAAGAACTCACATAGTTTTTAATTTAAATTTATAAATACTTATTATACTGTTCATAGAAAGATTATTTTTCAAGAAAGTATTTTTCATTAATTGAACATTATAGACAGATAATATGTAATACTTAAATCTTGTCCTTTCTTCACACTTCTAAGATAGATAGTTTTGCCTCTGACATTACTTTTTCTGTGACTATATCTTTCTTGATAGTTCTAAATAATATGCAAAAAATTTGAGATGAAGACCAAGAAACCTCTTATTAATGTCAAATAGAAGTACCAAACCTGATTTTTCTGGCTCCTTATCTTCTTCTATGGTTTGCTTCATGGCTTCCCTTTGCTGCTGAAAGCTTTTCCCTTAATACCAGAAAAACATAGGGTAAAATACTTAAAATGAAAGAACAAAAATATATTTTTTAATCAAGAGGAAAATACTAGAAATAACTCTTCATTTATATTCCTTTCAAATTCTTCTGCCAACACAAGAGTGATGTCAGCTATGATATGAGACTCCAAAGTTATTAAGCTTTTAAACTATTAAGTTTCAACCCATTTCAACCAATTCTGTGATACGTATTATTGGCATATATAACATCTGTTAGAACAAATGAATAATAAACCTACATTTAAAAATGTAGCAGCTCAAATTTTAACAAGATTTCACTGAACATTGCATTTACTTTGTGGAAAGTACTATCCTGCATCTTACGATGATTCTGGTCATTTAGAAGTACCTCAAATCAAGCATATCAATTATTGGAGTTAACTTTTCCAAAATAATACGTGGGCACTCATCATTTTCAATTCCAAGACACCATTCAACATATTCCCTTGCAATTGTCATTCATAATCACTTTTTTTGTTTGTATGTAGGTATACATGTTCATGATTTTTTATTTCCATCTTTAAGTTACCAATGATACAAATAAATAGAAAACATGTTTTTCCTTGCAAAATTGATTTTAATACAGGAGGCTTTTAAGGTTTCTGACCTTCATCTTCTTTCAGATCTCTACCTTAAAATCAAATGTACTTTTTTACTGAAGGATAAAAGTGGTTTTACTTAGAAAATTCTGGATCACATTAAGTATCTACTTTTATATTTAATTTTTAAACCTAACTTTTCCAGTTTAAAGCCAGGAATTATTTTATTTTTCATATTCATATAACTTTTATTATAGTATATTGCTATAATTGTTCTTTTTTATTAGTTATTGTTATTAATCTCTTACTGTGCCTAATTTATAAATTAAACTTTATCATAAGTATGGACACATAGGAAAAATATAGTGTATAAAGGGTTTGGTACTATCCAAGGTTTCAGGCATCCACTGGGGGTCTTGGAATGTATCTAATGATATCATGGATAAGGGGAGACTACTGTATGCAAAACCAAAGCCACACAACAGTGAGAAACATGAACAAGGCAAATCCAAGTTATAAATGAAGCCATTCTTCTGAATTTCCAGTTTTCACTGAGCGTCAAAAACCACCAATCTTTTAGTCATTTTCTTTTTTTTTTTGAGTTGGAGTCTCACTCTGTCAACCAGACTGGAGTGCAGTGGCACACTTCCGGCCACCATAGCCTCGACCTCCTGGGCTCAGGAGATCCTTCCGCCTCAGCCTTCCAAGTAGCGGGAACTAAAGGCACATGCTACCACGCCCGGCTAATTTTTGATTTATTGTAGAGATGAGGTCTCGCCATGTTGGCCAGGTGGGTCTCGAACCCCCAGGCTCGGCAATCCACTTGCCTCGGCCTCCCAAAGTGCTGGGATTACAGGCTGAGCCACCGAGCCCGGCCTGGTCTTTTTCTTGCCCATTATTCTGCATCCACATTCTCTGCATCTGGTTGGATCTCTGGATTTTATTTCATTTTCTGTGCGACATTCTCCACAGATATATATATCACTGGCTGCTGCTTTGGGGGTTGAACACCCTTCTGGGTGTCCAGTGTTAGCCCCTATGCAGAACCCAGAAAACTTCTCACTCCATACTTCCAAACAGAATCCAAGTCAGGGATTCTTAAAAATCAATAAGCTCCCCCTTCTCCCCGGTGGTTAGTGCTGAGAGTGCGGAGTGTGTGCTCCGGGCTCGGAACACACATTTATTATTAAAAAAAAAAAAAAAATCTTAAAAAATCTTTCAAAAAACGCCCCCCCCCAAAAAAATTACAAAAAATCCACGTCTCCTCCGCCGGAGACTTATTTTTTTTCCTTTCTCTTTTATAAAATAACCTGGTGAAGCAGCCGAGACCAACCCGCCCGCCCGCGGCCCCGCAGCAGCTCCAAGAAGAAACCAAGAGACCGAGGCCTTCCCGCCGCCCGGACCCGACACCGCCACCCCCTGCCGGCACTCGGCCTCAGCGGCAGTGGATCGACTCCGTCCTGCGGCCGTTGAGTAGTTTTCGATTCCGGTGGATTTTTGTCCCTCTGCGCTTACCCCCGCTCCCCACCCCCGGCCCCGGCACTCGTTCTCCTCCGCTCACGGAAAGGTCGCGGCCTGTGGCCCCGCGGGCAGCCGTGCAGAGATGAACCCCAGCACCCCCAGCTACCCCATGGCCTCTCTCTACGTGGGGGACCTGCACGCCGACGTGACCGAGGAGATGCTCTACGAGAAGTTCAGCCCGGCCGGGCCCATCCTCTCCATCCGGGTCTGCAGGGACATGATCACCCACTGCTCCTTGGGCTACGCGTATGTGAACTTCCAGCAGCCGGCGGAGGCGCAGCGTGCTTTGGACACCATGAATTTTGATGTTATAAAGGGCAAGCCAGTACACATCATGTAGTCTCAGCATGATCCATCACTTCGCAAAAATGGAGTAGGCAACATATTCGTTAAAAACCTGGACAAATCCATCGATAATAAGGCACTGTATGATACATTTTCTGCTTTTGGTAACATTCTTTCATGTAAGGTGGTTTGTGATGAAAATGGTTCTAAGGGCTATGGATTTGTACACTTTGAAACACAGGAAGCAGCTGAAAGAGCTATTGAAAAAATGAACGGGATGCTCCTAAATGATCGTAAAGTATTTGTTGGACGATTTAAGTCTCGTAAAGAACGGGAAGCTGAGCTTGGAGCTAGGGCAAAAGAGTTCACCAATGTTTACATCAAGAATTTTGGAGAAGACATGGATGATGAGCGCCTGAAGGATCTCTTTGGCAAGTCTGGACCTGCCTTAAGCGTTAAAGTAATGACTGATGAAGTGGGAAATCCAAAGGATGTGGATTCGTAAGCTTTGAAAGGCATGAAGATGCACAGAAAGCTGTGGATGAGATGAATGGAAAGGAGCTCAATGGAAAACAGATTTATGTCGGCCGAGCTCAGAAAAAAGTGGAACGGCAGACGGAATTCAAGCGCAAATTTGAGCAGATGAAGCAAGATAGGATCACCAGATACCAGGGTGTTAACCTTCATGTGAAAAATCTTGATGATGAACGTCTCCGGATAGAGTTTTCTCCGTTTGGTACAATAACTAGTGCAAAGGTTATGATGGAGGGTGATCGCAGCAAAGGATTTGGTTTTGTATGTTTCTCCTCCCCAGAAGAAGCCACAAAAGCAGTTACAGAAATGAACGGTAGAATTGTGGCCACCAAGCCACTGTTATGTAGCTTTAGCTCAGCGCAAAGAAGAGCGCCAGGCTCACCTCATTAACCAGTATATGCAGAGAATGGCAAGTGTACAAGCTGTGCCCAACCCTGTCATAAACCCCTATCAGCCAGCACCTCCCTTCAGGTTACTTCATGGCAGCTATCCCACAGACTCAGAACCGTGCTGCATACTAATCTTCCTAGCCAAATTGCTCAACTAAGACCAAGTCCTCGCTGGACTGCTGAGGGTGCCAGACCTCATCCATTCTAAAATATGCCGGGTGCTATCCTCCCAGCTGCTCCTAGACCACCGTTTAGTACTATGAGACCAGCTTCTTCACAGGTTCCACGAGTCATGTCAACACAGCGTGTTGCTAACACATCAACACAAACAATGGGTCCACGTCCTGCTGCTGCTGCTGCTGCAGCCACTCCCGCTGTCCGCACCGTTCCACAGTACAAATATGCCGCGGGAGTTCGCAATCCTCAGCAACATCTTAATGCACAGCCACAAGTTACAATGCAGCAGCCTGCTGTTCATGTACAAGGTCAGGAACCTTTGACTGCTTCCATGTTGGCATCTGCCCCTCCTCAAGAGCAAAAGCAAATGTTGGGTGAACGGCTGTTTCCTCTTATTCAAGCCATGCACCCTACTCTTGCTGGCAAAATCACTGGCATGTTGTTGGAGATTGATAATTCAGAACTTCTTCACATGCTTGAGTCTCCAGAGTCTCTTCGTTCAAAGGTCGATGAAGCTGTAGCTGTACTACAAGCCCACCGAGCTAAAGAGGTTGCCCAGAAAGCAGTTAACAGTGCCACTGGTGTTCTAACTGTTTAAAATTGATCAGGGACCATGAAAAGAAACTCGTGCTTCACCGAAGAAAAATATCTAAACATCGAAAAACTTAAATATTATGGAAAAAAACATTGCAAAATATAAAATAAACAAAAAAAGGAAAGGAAACTTTGAAGCTTATGTACCGAGCAAATGCCAGGTCTAGCAAACATAATGCTAGTCCTTGATTACTTATTGATTTTAAAAACAAACAAAAAAAACCCACCAAAAAATAGTAAAACATAAAAACAAATTAATGTTTTATAGACCCCGGGAAAAAGAATTTTCAGCAAAGTACAAAAATTTAAAGCATTCCTCTCTTTAATTTTGTAATTCTTTACTGTGGAATAGCTCAGAATGTCAGTTTTGTTTTAAGTAACAGAATTGATAACTGAGCAAGGAAACATAATTTGGATTATAAAATTCTTGCTTTAATAAAAATTTCTTAAATAAAAACCAATAAGCAAATTCTTATATAGCTTGGGATAATCTAGAATTTAGTGCATTTCATAAGAGCACAAGCAAAATATTAATATTGAATCTGACACAGAAGAAGCATTAAAGGAAGCCTGGTGTCTCTAGGAGCATTACAGACTGCATTCTTAGGAACACAAGTAACTATTATGAGAAGGGAAATTTTAAGAGCCTTAAAATTTAAAAATATGCATTTATCAGACTAGAAAAATCAAGAACAAAAATAATTCAAATCCTTTACATACTAAAATGCTTTAAAAAAATTATGGTGATGTACTTCCATGGCACATTTTTATAGTAGGAACATATGTAGACTATTTTAAAATAGAGGCAAACATTAATGGCAGATGGACGTGATAACTTCTTTAAAATAAAAAACTTCTAATTCTGATGGAAAACCACTGTCAAACTGTAAGGTGAGTCCTTAATCTTATAACAAGACTTAAAAATGGTATCACGCCAGGCGCGGCAGCTCATGTCTGTAATCCCAGCACTTTGAGAGGCAGAGGCGAGAGGATTTGCCTGAACCCACGGGTTTGAGACAAGCCTGGGCAACATGACAAGACTTCATCCCTATAATAAATAAAAACAATTAGCCAGGCATAGTGGCACATGACTCTGGTTCCAGTCACTTGGAAGGCTGAGGCAGAAGGATCACCTGAGCCCAGTAGGTTGAGGCTGTGGTGGCTATGAGCGTGCCACTGCACTCCAGCCTGGGCAACAGTGAGACTCCGATTAAAAAAAAAAAAATAGTATCACTTTACATGCTTTCAGAAACTCAATCAATCAAGAACCACTAGTTCTAAATATTTATAGGCTTAGGTTGGCATGGTGAGAAGCTATCAAATTGATATCTGGCCCAAGCACTGGGTAGAACCAGGATGGCTGCCCAACACTGCAGGATTCTAGAGAAATGCCCTGTATTGTTCCTGTAAAGAATCAAGGGAAGTAGCACCATCCCCTAAAATTAATATAAAAGGCAATTCCTCCTTCCTTAAAATATTACTGATATAGACAAGATCTGTTTCAAGCTTTTGGGTTTTAAAGCAAAAGATTTGAGGCTTTCTGTGACCTTATACACATAAAAAATAAATCTAAGTCAGGGTCTAGTGGCTCATGCCTGCAATCCCAGCACTGGGGGAGGCCAAGGCCAGAGGATTGCTTGAGTGCAGGAGTTCAAGACCAACCTGGGCAATATGGTAAGACCTCATCTCTACAAAAAATTTAAAAATTAGCTGGGTATGGTGATATAGATCTGTAGTCCCAGCTACTTGGGAAGCTGAGGCAGAAAGATCACCTGAGCCCAGGAGGGCTCAAGGCTGCAGTGTGCCATGATCATGTCACTGCACTCTAGCCTGGGTAACACTGTGAAATCCTAACTCAAAAAATAAAAAATAAACCGGGCTCAGTGGCTCAGCCTGTAATCCCACGCCTTTAGGAGGCTGAGGTGAGTGGATTGCCTGAGCCCGCAGGTTCAAGACCCGCCTGGACAGTGAGACCTCGTCTCTACAATAAATCAAAAAATCAGCCGGGCGTTGGTAGCACATGCCTGTAATTCCGGCTACCTGGAAGGCTGAGGCAGAAGGATCGCTGCAGCCCAGTAGGTCGAGGCTGCGGTGGCCGGGAGCGGTCACTGCACTCCAGTCTGGGCAACAGAGTGAGACTCCAACTCAAATAAATAAATAAAAAAGAAGAATTGTAAATATTATGCTGAAATTTGTCACTCAGAAACATCTTGGTTCAGTTGCAAAGGTAAAAGGAAGTCCTTACAATTGTTCCATTGATTATTATCAATTTGGACAACTTTCTCTGTTCCTACTATGTATCTAATGTTAACTTGCCTTAGTTTTGTTTTTCATGCCCTTCTTGTCCTTCTTTCTCGACTATTACCTGTAGTAAAATTCAACATAAGGCAAACTCTATAGCCAAATCTGTTATACTTAAGATCTTTAGGTGTGGGTAGAAGGGATGATCCCCCAAAAATGTTGTAGGTAAAAACACAAGGTCAGAAAGAGTTACAGAAGAGCCTCAGGAAGTTTAATTGAGAAACACTAACTAGTTCTGGTAGAATCATTTTTTTAAAATTCCCTTTTATTTATTAATTAATCATACACTGTCTAGATTTCAAATAAATACAGAGCTGGGCACAGTGGCACATGCCTGTAATCCCAGCATAAGGGAGGCCAAGGTGAGAGGATCACTTGGAGGCCAGGGGGAGTGCAAGACCAGTCAGGGCAACATAAACATGGCGAGACTCCATTTCTACAAAAATATTACAAAACTAGCCAGGCACGGTAGCACACACCTGTAGTTCCTGCTACTCAGAAGGCTGAGTTGGGAAGATCATTTGAGACTAGAAGTTTGAGGTTACAGTGAGCTATAATTGCATCACTGCACTCCAGCTGGGTGACAGGGTGAGACCTGCCAATAGCACAAGATGACATGACATGACATGACATAACATAACGATGCAGCCTCTGACCTCAAGAAGTTTACAACCTGAGAATACAAGGTAGACAGTATTATAAGAGAGACACACAGAGATAATACCATGAAAGTATTTTGAAGCAGGAAACACAGAAAAAAAAAATACATACAGGTAGTAATGGATGTGCTTTTAAGCCAAGTATGGAAGTGAAGCTTATCTCAGCACTAAGTAAAATGACTTATACAGTGCAGACATCATAATATTTACTGAATAAATTATTATACCTTCACTCTATATCCCCACTTTAACATCCTGTATCCATTTCTTTACTTTCTCTAATAACTTCTTATACTTCCCTTGGTCCTGTTCCCCTCACTCCATTATCCCCATCCTGGGAGCCTCAGGAACAATTAATAGGAAAAATTCTATCTTCATACAATCATGCTGCATGACAACAATTCAGTCAGCAATGAACCACATATACAACAGTCAGGGCAACAGGCTACACCACACAGCCTAGGTGTGCAGTAGGCTCTACCATTCAGGCTTGTGTAAATACACTCACTCTGTGGTGTTCATACAATGACGAAATCACCTGATGGCACATTTCTCAAAAAATACTCCCATCCTTAAGCGATGCATAACTGTGCTTTGTTTCACTATGTATCATCTTAACTCTGAGAAACATGTTCCCTTAATAACTTGCATATCTGATGTTTTTAGTCTAAATTAGTTTTCTTTGATAAAAAAACTTGGGACACCCTATTTCTACCCTAAGATCACATTAGATATAATAAATTCAATGTTGCTATTTTCCTGATTTCTTATAAAGAGATACACCTTCCTTCACATATTCCTTCTTAGAAATCATATTGATACCCTTCCTAATTGATGATAATCTTCTGTTATAGTGTAGTATATAGTATAATACAAATTTTGTTGCCTTGATAACAATGTAGTTTTAATATGCCTACAGGTATAGTACAACATGGGACTGTTGATAAAGTAGTATCATAACTCCATTCTGCAGGCCAACAAATTGGCCACATTTCTATTTTAAGATACTTATGCTACAGGTACAACATTAAAAACTCAACTACATAAAAAAGTAAATGCAAAAGTTTTTAAGAAGCATGAAAAAGTGAATTTTTTTCCTTGGGAAGTATTGCTCTTTTTTTGTGAGTCAGGGTCTCACTATGTCACCCAGCCTGAAGTATAGTGGTACAATCACAGCTCACCACAGCCTTGACCTCCTGGGCTCAGGAGATTCTTCCACCTCAGCCACTGAGTAGCTGGGACTATAATCACACACCACCATGCCTGGCTAATTTTTTGATTTTTGGTAAAGACGAGGTCTTGCTATGTTGCCTAGGCTGGTCTCAACTCCTGGGCTCACGTAATCCTCCCACTATGGTCTCCCAAAGTGCTGGGATTATAAGTGTGAGCCATCATAAATGTTCTTTTAATACTTTTAATACTATATACTTTCTATATCATCTCTTACCTGGAACAAGCCCAGCCAGAGGTTGATTATCTTCATCTCCTTCCCTGTAGGCCTGCCACCAGTTTGGATCTTCTTGGCTGATCACATGAAGTATATCCCCTTTTTGAAAAGACAGACCCAACTCTCGACATGGAACGTAAGGATCATCTGAGGGGTCATAGTCAAAATGAGCTTTTACATGGATCTAAAACATAAGAAGGGTAAAAATAAATACAACAATAACAAAACCGCAACATAAAATATTTAAATATAATTTAAAGTGTTACAATTTTTCATCAGTGCAAAGAAATTATGAGTTAGAAGGGTGTTTAGTAAAGTAGCAGTATTTTGAGGCAGTATTTTCTCAGGCTGATCAGCTATCTTCTCTGTTGACTGCAAGTACGTACAGACTGTCCAAACCATTTCTGTTAGCAGCAATAAGCTGAGGGGCAAAGGTGCCTCAAAGGCTTGAGAGAAGGAGTAGAAAGGTAACAGAATACTCCTGACTTGTGAAAACAATGACCCTGCAGTAAGGTATGCAATTTCTAAACTACTGTTACCAGAAAAGGTAGACTCTGAACCTGACCATATCTTATCACCTAAGCAGGTGAGTGTCAGCTTCCCTGCAGCTGTCATTGCCTCTCCACCCCCACTGGCAGTCCAACTATGCTTTAATCTCACTCAGTGTTTCTTCTAAAGGGATATGTTTAGGTTCATGAAACAAGCACACCCCAAACTGCTAAAAGGACCTAAGTCAAGTTTACAATCAATTGCTGTTTATGTACTACACAGTCTTTGAAAGATTATTAATGGTACAAATTATCATAATTTTTGCTAATAGCATGTTTTTGGAAATCACAATAAATCTAATAACTGTGCTATGCTAGTTAGCATTAAAGGTAGATAAAGATTCACATAAACTTTATAGAGAGCTAAGCTATTTCCTTCCTATGCCATTTCTTCCAATGTGCCTCTGTAAAATATAACAAAGTATTCTTACTTCTAAGAATGTATACAGGGATTAATGTTGTATTTAACTTCTCCATGTCTAATTTTTCCTAACCTGGGCAGATGGCATGTGACATTTCCACAGTCTGTAAGAAATCTACTTCATCAAATGAAATCTAACCCTATATACAGTAAGTACCTCTGCCCCACAAAAGTTAAATTCCAAGTTCAGGCTCAATGAACCTAGCAATAGCTTAATAGCCTAAGAATTCTGTGTCTGTTTCTATCCAAATGTTATTGACATTCTTTACGTCTTTTACCTTCACCGTAACTGAGGTTGCATGCCATAAAGATAATACAGGTCGGCTGGGTGCAGTGACTCATGCCTATAATCCCAGCACTTTGGGAGGCCAAGGTGAGAGAACTGCCTGATCCCACGGGTTTGAGACCAGCCTGGGCAACTTGGTGAGATCTCACCTCTACAATAAATCAAAAAATTAGCTGGGTGTGGTATTGCGTGCCTGTAGTTCCAGCTACTTGGAAGGCTGAGGCGGAAGTATCACCTGAGCCCAGCAGGTTGAGGCTACGGTGGCTGTGAGCATGCCACTGAACTCCAGCCTGG
>NW_007057694.1:64723-65717 GCF_000164805.1 Carlito syrichta | reverse complement strand
AAAAACCCCAACAAAAAAAAAAAAAAAAAAGATAATACAAAAAAATGCCTCAAAAAAATCATTTTAGAGTATCTTTTTTTTTTTTTGAGTTGATGTCTCACTGTGTCGCCCAGGCTGGAATGCAGTGGCATGCACACTCACGGCCACCCCAGTGTCAACTTGCTGGGCTCCAGCAATCCTTCCAAATAGCTGGAACTACAGGTGCACGCTACCACGCCCAGCTAGTTTTTGATTTATTGTAGAGATGAGGTCTTGCCAAGTTGCCCGGGTGGGTCACCCGAACCCGCGGGCTCCCAAAGTGCTGGGATTACAGGCTAAGCCACCGAGCCTGGCCCATTTTAGAGTATCTTAAAAGATGTGACAGTATCTTTTTTAAACTCTTGAAATACTAAATTGCTTATTCTCAATCAAGATGACAGATAAATATGAGATTTGATAAAATACTTTATAAGTGATATGTATTTTACACACACACACATACACACACACACCACACTTTACATTATATGGTATAATAGCCTAGATGCCTCATGAAAGCAACAGTCTCTTTTAGAAATTTGGCTTGAGACTAGGTGTAGTGGCTCACACCTGCAATCCCAGTGTTTTGGGAGGCTGACAGGAGGATCACTTCAGGCCAGGAGTTAAAATAAAGACCAGCTTAGGCAATAAAGTGAGACCCTGTCTCTATAAAAAAATTTTAAAAATTAGCCAGGCATGGTGGTGCATGCCTGTAGTCCCAGCTACTCAGAAGGGGAAGGTGGGATGATAGTTGCAGTTGAGGAGTTTGAGGCTGCAGTGAGCTATTATCACACCACTGCACTCCAGCCTGGGTGAGAGTGAGACTTTGTCTCTTAAAAAATAAAAAGAAAGCCGGGCTCGGTGGCTCAGCCTGTAATCCCGCGCCTTTGGGAGGCTGAGATGAGTGGATTGCCTAAGCCCACGGGTTCGAGACCCTCCTGGGCAGCGAGACCTCATCTCTATAATAAATCAAAAA
>NW_007057694.1:54561-64559 GCF_000164805.1 Carlito syrichta | reverse complement strand
CTCAAAAAAAAAAAAAAAAAAAAAGAAAAAGAAAAAGAAAAAAGAAATTTGGCTCGATGTGTCATTAGAGAATATTTTTTAATTTCAAATGAATATTTTACTAACTACTGTAAATAGGAAATGAGGAAAGCTAAGTCCCAATATGTAAGGAGTAAAACTAAGGTTAAAAAAAGTGATCCAGTTAACATCGTGAAATAGCTAAAAGTAGAAGTTAAATGTCAGTCTGCTTTTTGGGGGATAACTTTTCATTGATGTATTACACAAGTACAAAAAATATACACAATTGTAAGTATATAGCACAATACATTTTCACTAACTAAACACAGCTGTGTAACCAGCATCTAAATCAAGACCCAGAGTGTCACCAATACCCACTCCAACCCTCCAAGGGGGAAAGGTTGTTGCTTTCATGAGATATCTAGGCTATTATGTCATATAATGTAAAGATGTGCGTGTGTGTGTGTGTAATACATATCACTTATAAAGTGTTTTCTATGATTTCTAGAAACATTCACTTTCCCCTGTATTTTATTCCATAGTCTTCTATCAAAAAATGGTTAAGATACCTCACCAAATTTGAAAGTGTTAAGCTGTGTCTCAAATGGAGAGTGCCCTAAATAAGAGCCTTGCGCTTGATGTGAAAATCGTTTTGATTAAAATCTTAAAACTTTTGTTATTCAGCACCAAAAATGAATTTTAGAAAGCTAATTGGGGGAAAAAATAAAGTTAATTGGGATAGTGAATTAAAACACAGTTGGGAGATTGGATAAAAAGATGTAAAAAGATTATATTTATAAATTTGTAATCTTGGCATGAGAAAAGTCTTTAATATAAAGTCTCTAGGATGATCTAGAGATATTGTTTCAAAAAAACCTGTTTGAGTACCATCCCCGTCAATCCATAATGCTTCCAGAATCCGTTTAAATTGTTAGCCAAAATGCCTTGGAAATCTAAAAATGGAATATTATGCATCACTTGAGATAGTGATCATTTTTATCAGGTTTTTCAGAGATCTATTAAATCAGACTACTTGTCAGCCTGACTGATAATTTTATCAAATCACTTTCCGAAAGCATGCACAGCATGTTTTTCAAAGTGTTTTTGCTCAGATTATCTGCCTAGGATGTTTATTAAAATGCTGACTTCTCATGCCACACCCAAGACTTTCAGACTCTAAATTTTAATCAGGTTCTTTGGGTAATTGTTATGTACAGAAATCTTAGAGAACTACTACCCTGAGGGAAATTAAAAAGATCAGTGAGGAGGGAATAGCTAGGTTTATGACCTTTGCCAGAGGCAAACAAAACCCCTCTGAGATGCTTTTCTATCCACTCTTGCCCAGGCAGTTCTCAACCCCTCCATTTTGGATTTAAATGGCTTGAAAGGGGGATTTAAATGGCTTAGAAGGGGTCTCCTGTTTGTGTAGGTTGGGAAGAGAATATACTTTGCCATGTGAAAAGTTTATCTAGTCCCATCTAAAATTAACCCTGAATTAATAGTAAAAGCTTTTATTCTTTCCTAAGCAAAATTTATTTCACATTAGAAAAATTATCTATTTGATAAGTTAAAGTCTAAGTGTTGCCTTAATATGTACTACTTGACTTCTATTCACATATTCTGTTGATTTTTTTTCTTTTTTCCCATTGATTAATTTCTATCAATTCTAGAGGTTATCTCCACCAATCTTTGTTGTTAGTGGCTAAATTATTTTGTTTCCTATACATCAAAAAACAAAGTCCTTTTAAAATGAAGTAGAAAAGATGACCCCACAGGAAAGCTCTGGGATTTCATGATGTTAGAACAACACCAATAGAATGTCTCTGACCAAAACAGTGTTTGGTTTCTAAACCAAATAAAATCATCAGTTTAAGTTTCAAATTATAGAACTGTTAGGATATAATTATCTTCCAGTCTTAAATTTTCTTTTTGTTTGTTTTTTAGTACCAAAAGCGATTCACATTTGAAGTCCCGATGATGAAATGGGAATGGGGGGAAAAGACAATGATTCATCAGTTTATGTACATCTTTGCTAAGGAATTCAATGTTCCAAAATATGTTCCTTTGTAATTTTTACTGCTGTATTTCTTACTATAGTAAATTTATCTTTAAAAAACATTACATTTTCTTTCTGTGTACTTGGTTTATTATTATTATTATTATTGACTGTAGAGACGAAGTCTCATGAAGTTGCCCAGGCTGGTCTCGAACCCTTGGGCTCAGACAATCTTCTTGCCTCTGCCTCTCAAAGTGTCACCATGCCTGGTGTAAATTTATCTTTAACTTTTACAATTAATTGTACAAGAGAAATTAGTGAAAATGAGCCAAGAAAAGGCTTTATGGTATTCAAGCAAGTTTTCAAATATCTGCCCCCAACCCTAGCACTCCTCCTCAACCCCATCATTCAAAAAAAAAGAAAGTCTTTACTATTTGTTGTCGTCCATTTTTTACAGGAGGGAGATTTAAGGTATCTGTAGGACACCTAACTGTTATTTAGTAGGTAGATAAAAATATGAACCTTAGGGCAATACCAAACTTTTTTTTTTTTTTGAGTTGGGGGTCTCATTCTGTTGCCCAGTCAGAGTGCAGCGACATGATCATGCCTCACCATAGCCTCGACCTTCTGGGATCAGGTAATCCTTCTGCCTCAGCCTCCCAAGTAGCTGGACTACAGGTGTGTACCACCATACCCGGTTCATTTTTTGATTTCTTATAGAGATGAGGTCTTGCTATGTTGCCTAATTTGCTCTTGAACTCCTACTCTCAAGCAATCATCTCACCTCCTCCCAGAGTGATGAGATTACAGATGTGGGGCACTGTACCTGGCCATAAATACCAAACTTAATAGGGCAACTGCCTTATGTGAAAAGGATCATCTGCCGGGTACGGTAGCTCATGCCTGTAATCCCAGCAGCTTGGGAGGCCGAGGCAAGAGGATTGCCTGAGCCCAAGGGTTTGAGACAAGCTTGGACAACTTGGTGAGATCTTGTCTCTACAATAAATAAAAAAATCAGCCAGGTGTGGTGGCACGTGCCTGTAGTTCCAGCTTCTTAGAAGGCTGAGGCAGAGGAATTGCCTGAGCCCAGCAGGTTGAGGCTGCGGTGGCCATGAGCGTGCCATTGCACTTGAACCTGGACAACAGTGAGACTCCAACTCAAAAATAAAAAAAAACAAAAAAGAAAAGGGACAACCCTTTAATATACCCTGAAATTTTTATTTTTGTAACTTCTAATAAAATATAAAAAATCTTGTTGTATTATAAAATTCTATATCTTCTTCTAAACAAGAAAAATTATGATGAAAAGCATAAAATGCATTTTATACCTTAACAGGAAAGTTAATGCATCTGATAACAGTGATTCTCAAATTTTCCTTACAACCCAGTATTCTTTGTAGTGACTGTGATAGAGTAAGTAATCATAATAATAGTTAAATAAATACTGATCAATAAATAATCTACTCATTTTCTTGTACATATTCTATTACTAATAAGTAGTGTGACACCCCCCCCCCCTTTTCCTTTCAATTCATTCCTGGTTAGATTAGGGCATTAGACTAGATGAAAAAGTTCTTTCAGCTCGAAAAAATCTATTATATCTTCTCTCCAAATTATTATAGTATGGAATAATCTAAAGTTTTACAAGCTAGTCTGGGAAACCCAAGCCATTCTTTTTGTTTAGGCTCTGTTAGAGAAGGAAAGCGCCCAGTTTGAACAATGTGTATGTTTCCAAGGACAAATGTGCCAGTCACCAAGAAAGTGAACTATTGGGTGCCAAGACTTTTGCTTCTGCTACTGAAAGAACAGCAGCTGGTTGCTACGTGATACAAACGAAACTCGACAACTCAGAGAGTACCCCTGACATAGCTTACTCTTGCTGTACATAACACTATAATTCAGCAAGTTATAATAACTGGGATTCAGATAGAATCTATTTCATATATCTATCTAAAATACATGTGTCTTTCTAACATCACAAAACATAGGTCAGAAAGACATCTTTTGCTGCTCTTGTCAGAAGCCGACCTGTATTATAATGATACTCAATAAATTGGTTTTAATTTTTTTTTTTTAATTTTTGAGTTGGAGTCCCACTTGTCACCCAGGCTGGAGTGCAGTGGCATACTCACAGCACCACAGCACCACAGCCTTGACCTGCTGGGGCTCAGGTGATTCTTCCGCCTCAGTCTTCCAAGTGGCTGAAGCTATAGGCACGTGCCACCATGCCTGGGTTAATTTTTTGATTTATTATGGAGAGAAGGTCTAGCCCAGTTGCCTGGGCAGTCTCAAACCCATGGGCTCAGGCAATCCCCTCATCTAGGCCTCCCAAAGTGCTGGGATTATAGGCATGAGCCACCATGACCAGCTGGTATTAATTTCTCTAGATCACTAATCTCATAGATAATCATTCTGGATATGTCTACCAAAATTATGATTTTTCCATCAGTTTCCTTTCTGGACAGCTTCAATATAAGGTTTAATAATAGTAGTTCATTTTAAACCAGTTAGGTGAAAAAAGGAGGAAAAGAAAAATACCGTGTATCACTCTATTTTGAAAAGATTCCTTGCTGTAAATATTTTAATAAACTCCCTACTGCAAATATTTTAAATACTAAAATGCTTTAAAATGTTGTAATTAAGAAGGATAAACATGGAATCATCTTTTTTTTCCTTCTCCTTCTCCCTTCCCTTTTTAAGCAATTTTATTTTCTAGTTAAATAGTTCCTAAAACTGTTCACCATGAATTATATTTTCCCACAAATCTCCAACAGACACTCCTTTGGCCTTCAGATTAAACTAGCCTTTTATTCTTCATCATTAATGAAAGGTGGGAGCTAAATAACCATTAAAGGATAAGTTATTTCATTCTTATGTTGAAACAATCTACATAAATTAATTACTTCACTATTCTAATTTTGCATACAATGAAAAGTAGCACATAGCAACGTAACACTTAAATTTTATCCATTAAAGGATTGGCTTTTTAGAGAATTCCAGACTTTGCATAAATAGCAGAAATGTTGATAGCAGATGTTTTAACTTCTGAAATTCATTCTCAAAAGACAAAAGTCATTTGCTGAGGAGGGACGGATTATTGTAGACATATGGAGGACCCCAAAAAACCTGGAATTTATTTATAAAAAATTGTATATTTATTCTTACATGTTTAAACTCCAGTCACCTTCAAAGTACTCTCGGTTCCATGTAATACACCTATTAAGATGCTTTTTCCACTGCCCAAAAGTTTTTGAATTTGTCAATTTTGATGCCTTTAAGTGCTTCTGCTGTTTTTTGTTTTACCTCTTCCACATCAGCAAAACATTTCCCTTTGAGGAATTTTTCATCCGAAACAAGGGTGAGATCAGGTGATTAGGGAGGGTGGGGCACTGAACACTTAGCATGATGTGGGCAGGCACACTTGTAAATCACTCATCATGAAATAGGCAAACGTGTTGAATGAATCTCCAAAGAAATTCACTGAAGCCAAATGCAGCCTCTCACAATGATGCCAGGGTTCCAAGAACACATACCTAGCAAGGGAAGCCTGTACTACAAGGGGTCTGCCTCCAAAAAAAATTTTTTTTTGGTTCCCCCTAGTGTAAGTAAAAGCACACTCCAACCCTCCTCTATTGTCTCCTCGTTTGCAGAATTACTTTCAAAAAATCAGGAGAGATATGTGGAAAGACAGTGCACAGAGAATCAGGCTGTTTGAATTCAGAGCCAATCTATATTCCCTTACTTCTCTTCCTACAAAGAACTATAAACAGAAAGAAGGTTGCAGATACAACATCAATTTCAGTATATCCCATAAAGAACAGGAAAATACGGAATGATAGCCAAAATATAAAGCATAACTGTGATGCAATATTAAGAAAAGGTGAATCTCTCAAAGTGTTATGCTCTAAAGTTAAGAATATCATGCAGGCAGGGCTCAGCCTGTAATCTCAGCACTATGGGAGGCCAAGGCAAGTGGATTGCCTGAGCTTGCGGGTTTGAGATCAGCCCAGGCAACTTGGTGAGACCTTGTCTCTACAATAAACCAAAAAAATTAGCCAGGCATGGCGTGCACCTGTAGTTCCAGCTACTTGGAAGGCTCAGGAGGAAGGATTGCTGAAGCCCAGCAGGTCAACACTGGGGTGGCCATGATGCACTCCAGCCTGGGCGATGGAGTGAGACTCCAACTCAATAAATAAATAAATAAATAAAGAATACCACGCAATATATCAGGCTTCCATTTTAATCCAGCACATTAAAGTCTATCATTTTTAATAGCTTTATTGAAATATAATTCAAATAATATACAACTCCCCATGTACAAAATTGGATGGTTTTTAATATATTCATAGAATTGTACAACCATCACAACAAACAATTTTAAAACCCTTTTTTGCCCCCCAAAAAGAAACCTGATATAGACTAGCAATCACTCTTATTCCCTCTTAACTCCTCACTCCTGGACCTAAGGAAACACAAATCTAGCCTGGCATGGTGGCTCATGCCTGTAATCCTAGCACTTTGGGAGGCCAAGGTGAGAGAATCACCTGAGCCCAGGGGTTTGAGACCAGCCTAGGCAACTTGGCAAGAACTTGTCTCTACAATAAATCAAAAAGTTAACTGGGCGTGGTGGTATGCGCCTATAGTTCCAGCTACTTGGAGGGCTGAGGCGGAAGGGTCGCCCAAGCCCAGCAGGTTAGGTTGCAGTGGCCATGAGTAAGCCACTGCACTCCAGCCTGGGCCACAGAGTGAGGCACCAACTCAAAAAAAAAAAAAATGGAACCACTAATCTACTTTCTGTCTCTATGGATGTACTTACTCTGGACATTTCATATAAATAGTCTGTCTCTATGGATGTACCTGCTCTGGACATTTCATATAAATAAGTCAATACATGGCCTTTTGTGACTAGCTTATTTCACTTGGCATAATTTTTTCAAGGCTCATTCATGTTCATCTAGCATATAGCAGTGATCCTCTTGCCTCAGCGTCCAAAAGTGCTGGGATTACAGGCATGACATTATACCCAGCCATTAGTGTAAGTCTTTTTTTATTACCGAATAATATTCCATTGTAAGGATGTAACATATTTTGTTTTCCATTCATCAGCTGATGAGCATCTAGGTTGCTTCTACTTTCTTTTCTGGCTATTAAGAATAATGCTGCTATGAAGATCCATGTACAAGTTCTTGGGTGAATGTGTATTTTCAATTCTCTTGGATATGTATAATTTGGAGTGGAACTGCTGGGTCATATGGTAATGAAGTCTATCATTTAATAGAGTAAATGTTTAACACAGAACAATACACTCTAAAATAAGAGTTGTGCATACTTTGTAAATGCACATTTGTCCTCTATACTATGTTTAAGTTAAATAAACCTACTTATAGCCACAAAAAAAGACAAGCTTTGTGACAGAAATCATATCTACTTTTTATTTTATTTTTCCTCTGCCTTAAGTAATTTGAGTCTATTTTTTATTTTAAAAAGATGCAGGGTTTACTAACTTGAAACATTTATATTTCATATTTATTTACAGAAAAAATACTAAATTTACTTGTTCTTACTTGTGTGTAAGAAATACTTAATTTAACATTTCTGAGAGAAGTAAACAGTAGCCATGGAACAATAAATAATGAACATTTAAAAAATTACTTACTACTGTTTCCTTGACAGGTGGAGGCTTGCTCTGCTGACTTGGAATCAGAACAAATGTCAAAGTACCATGCATATCAGACTGTAATAGAAAGATTGTGTTATTTTAAAATCTGGATTTATGAAAATCATTCTGTAATCTTATGATCAACATTCTCCAAACTGGGCTATTCTGGTATTCCTCTGAGGACTTAAAAAAAAATGGGTTAAAGATGAATCTCATTTCATCAGGAATCACAAACTATGGTTTTCACAGACCCCATTATATTAAAAGTATTCTAGAACATGGCATTCTGCAATTCTGGCCCAGTGGGGACGAAGTTAGCCCATAAGTCTTAGGTTTTTGCCTTTCATTCAGACTAAGTTTAGGAAGATTCCGTAGCGAAGGGTTGAGAGATGCCACAGTGCTATAACAATGACAGGTTTTCTATTCTGAGACACATCAATTTTAATGCAGTAGAATTTGCAAAAGTAACTATGATTGGAACTAGAAAAGCAATGCAAACATTCTCAATTTCCAGACGCACTCATCCTATTTTTTAATTATTGAGTCTTACTGCTAGGTTCACTATGATTTCCCAGTACACTACTAATTGCTTTGTTCAGATACTTCCAGCCTAGACAGTAACCATCACAACTTCTGGTACTGATACAACATGGGAACAGTGCTCAGCAGTCAATTATACAGGGACTGAAAATGATGACCAGTGGCACTTTGCTCTACCAAAGCAATGAAGGTAGTTGGATGAAAATAAGGATGTGAAGATGTTCTAGATTTAACAACAGATATTAGCAGATAGTACAGATTCTACTGTAACAATCAATGCTAGGTAAACATATAAATCTGGGCTGTGGGTGTGTACGAAGTGATCATAAGGTGCCTTCAAAAGATATCTATGAATGACTTCCTGATTACACTAGCATTATTCAATAGAACTTTCTGCAATGATGAAAATGTGCTATATCTATTCTTAATATAGTAGCCATTGGTTACATATTGCTCTTTAGCACTTGAAATGCAGCCAGTGTGAATGAGAAACTGAGTTTTAAATGTAACTTAAGTAGAAACAGCTACATGAAGCTAGTGGCTATTACAGTACATATGCAGGCCTATAGCACTGCTATTAATATTATCTATTATCAGGAAAACGATCAATTGCAGATAATAAGAAAATAAAATGAACATGAAAACCATAAGGACCTGGACTTTGTCTTGTACTGTTTTCCCAGTGGCTAGCATATAGTCAGCACTCAATAAATACTTACTGAATGAATTAATGAGTTAAATTATTACTGATATCAGAAGAAGTAAAATATACCAGACAGCAATAAAGTAGAAAGTAAAACAAAACAAAAAAAAGTCAGTGGTACCTGCCCCAAAGAAATACTGTGGAACACTCACATCATGGGGAAAATAGGACAGAAACTGTCTAGCGTTCTTAATAGTTATTTTTAAAAGTTTTAAAAATATTTCATTCTATAGTCTTAATAATTGATAGCTTTTTAATATTTAAATTTATTTAAATATTTATTTAAATATTTAAAAGCTATCAATTATACCTGTCAACTTACCAACAAGTCAAAAACCTCATTGACATCTTTCCCCCGAATTTCAATGCCATTAATCTCCAGAACTTCATCTCCTTCATGTAATAAACCACTTTTTTCGGCAGCACCTCCTTTTACTATTCGGCTAATGATGACAGAATCCATCTCATTACGAACTGTAGCACCCTTAAAAAAAAACAACATCTAATTTAAATATAAAAATGCAATTTTTTAATTATACATTTCTTCATTTTTAAATTCTATTTTTTTTTCTATTCAACAATACTAAGTCTCAGGTATCTTGAGGAAAAATTTACTTAGATAGAATAATATTTGTAATTAGATTTGCGAGCTTATCATTTCCCTCAGATTTTCTGCTTCAGAAACCACTTTATTCCTATAACCAAACTATTTTCCATATGCTGGATACTACTCAAATGGTTACACTACACATTTAAGTGTGATTAGTGAGCATGACTTAAAAACTGCAAAACGAATATTAACATTAAGATATGTGACCAGGCCAGGCGCAGTGGCTCAAGCCTGTAATCCCAGCACTTTCGGAGGCTAAGGCAAGAAGACTGCCTGAGTCCAGGGCTTCGAGACCAGCCTGAGGAACTTGGTGAGACCTCGTCTCTACAATAAATCAAAAAATTAGTTGGGCATGGTGGCATGTGCCTGTAGTTCCAGCTACTTGGAAGGCTGAGATGGAAGGCTCTCTTGAGCCCAGCAGGTAGAGGATTTGGTGGTTGTAAGCATGCCATTGTACTCCAGCCTAGGTGACAGAGTGAGACCCCAATTCAGA
>NW_007057694.1:24997-54481 GCF_000164805.1 Carlito syrichta | reverse complement strand
GAAGGGGAGGGGAGGGAAGGGGAGGGAGGAAGGAAGGAAAGGAAAGGAAAGGAAAGGAAAGGAAGGGAAGAAAGAAAGAAAGGAAGGAAGGGAAGAAAGAAAGAAAGAGAGAGAGAGAGAGAGAGAGAGAGAAATGTGACCAGCCTGAGCAACACAGTAAAACCGCCTCTCTACAAAAAAATTAAAAAGGAAAGGAAGGGAAGAAAGAAAGAAAGGAAGGAAGGGAAGAAAGAAAGAAAGGAAGGAAGGGAAGAAAGAAAGAGAGAGAGAGAGAGAGAGAGAGAGAGAGAGAAATGTGACCAGCCTGAGCAACACAGTAAAACCTCTTCTCTACAAAAAAATAAAAAATTAGCCAGGTGAGGTGGCACATGCCTGTAGTTCCAGTCACTCAGGAGGCTGAGGCAGAAGGATCACCTTTGGCCTAGGAGGTCAAGGATGCAATAAGCCATGATCATGCCACTGCACTCCTAGCCTGGGTGACAGAGTGAGATCTCAACTCAAAAACAAAACAAAACAACAACAAAAACAGAGAATAAGGGCCAGTTAGAAGCCCAAATTTCACCTGCATGCAGTCTACTTATGTAGTTAACACTCACTTGTATCACACAACTTTATAATAAATAAAATAAAAAATAAAAAAGGAATGCTACATTCCACAACTTTGCAAATTATTCTATTACTAAAAGTGTTACCCATACTAATACACATAGCATTTTATAAGGTTTAGTGTATTACTAAAATATAAAATACTAAAAAAGTATATTTTTAAGAATATCTGACATATATAAGCAATAGTATGTCTATATATATTATAAGATATATTATAAAATATTAGAATTTCTTTTTTTTAAGACTGAGTATTGTGGCTCATACCTATGATCTCAGCACTCAGGGAGGCTGAGGCAGGAGGCTCAACTGACCCCAAGGGTTCAAGACCAGCCTGGGCAACACAATGAAAACTTCTCTCTCATTATTTTAAAAAGCCAGGCATGGTGGTACACACTTGTAGTCTCAGCTACTTGGGAGGCTGAGATGGGAGGATCACCTAAGTCCAGGAGATTGAGGTTGCAGCGAAGCAGGATCATACCTCCGTAGTCCAGCCTGGGCAACAGAGGGAGACCCTGGCTCCAAAAAAAGGGGACTACTTTTTGTGTTTCTATTTTTTGTAGAGACAAGGTCTTCCTATGTTGTCCAGGCTAGTCTCAAGCTCCTGGCCTCAAGTAATCTCCCGCCTCAGTCTCCCAAAATACTGGAATTATACCTGTGAATCACCACAACCAGCTGATCAGAATTTCTACTAATTATTCTAAAAGGTAAGCTAGGAGAATAATGGAGTAAATTACTTATCCCTTCTTTGTTGCTCAAATCTTTCACCAAGCTATTATTTTCATCAAATTATGAGTGAGAAAATATAATAAATATTTCTCAACTGAATAAGGGATATGAGCAAGAGCACAGAAAAACTCCAACAAATTAACTTCAAAAGAGAAAAAAAAAACCCAGAAATATAGCAAGGTCTTCAACTATCTGCCATACACAAGATCTCTGAGTAGAAAGAATCTTAGATCAGAGATATGGGACACTTACCAATGGAATATCACGAGCCTTTTCTATACGAACTATTTTTACAGTTTCCCCTCCATACTGGCCAATGCTTTCATAAATTCTCTCATCAGCAACTGGCTCTAGTTGCATTTCCTGCTCAGCAACCTTATCATGGGCCAGTAAAAGTGCCTGTTTCAAAGAAATCCATAGCATTTTAAGTAACAGCATGATTTACTGCTGTACAGTGATTTTTAACTTCATCATATACATAGTATTCTGACTATTAAATTTTTAAAAGTACTATAAGTAATTAGAGATAACAATAATTAAAGATGTGTTAAGTATACAAGGGAATACTCTGAAATGACTATAAAGTCTAAAAAGTTTATTAAACTACATAAAAACAAAATCAATTTAAAGGGTTAAACATCTTAGATAATTAAAATTTATGAAAAATAACCAGCAGAGCTCAGTGGCTCAAGCCTGTAATCCCAGCCCTTTGAGAGACTGAGGCAAGAGGAATGCCTGAGTCCAGGGATTTGAGACCAGCCTGGGCAACTTGAAGAGATCTTGTCTCTACAATAAATAAAAAAATTAGCTGGGTGTGGTGGCACATGCTTATGGTTCCTGCTACCTGGAAGGCTAGGGAAGAAGGATCGTATGAATCCAACAGGTTAAGGCTGTGGTGGCCACGAGTGTGCCACTACACTCCAGCCTGGGCAACAGGGTAAGACTCTGACTCAAACACACACACATACATATATAAATAAATACACACACACACACACACACACACACACACACACACACATATAAAAAATCAAAATAAGGAGACATTTTTGTCCAATTTTTAAAGAAAAAGAAATTGTTTTAAAAACAATTTGATTATTTTAAAATATGAAAATATATAATCCAACAATTATTTTGCAGAGGGGACTGTAAACGTCAAAACAGACTAGATAATGTTTGAGGTCTCTTCCAGCCCTGGGAGATTTTTTATTTAAAAAGAAAAAAAAAGTATGAGCTTGGACTTCCAAGTATTGTAAAAAAAATTTTAAATGCTGGAAAAACCACACATATAATGCTCTGTCCATTTTCTACCTGAATATGTGGAGCATTCAGCAAAGCAGTTAATTCTTGTCCTTCCTTATGATGAACTGGCTTCAAGACAGTTTGTACCTAAGAAAGAAAAAGAAAGATTATTCTTCTTAAGTTATAGGAAATATCAGTAGCACCTGTATGCAGGGTAGCATTTTTTTAAAGAACAAGCTAAAATAATAAAAAATTATTTGTAAGAAAAAAACATTAAAAAGAATTATAAGAGTTTTCAATCTTGTTATCATGGATAACAGCATTTCTTATTTAAAAAAAAATACTAGATAAGATTTTGGTATTTATGCCTATGAACAAAACTACTTCTAACTTGAAAGTTTCTCCCAACACACTATAAAATACACCAATAATAATTACATAAGAAAAGAAAAAAAAGTTCTAACGCTTACCTTGCTATTTTATAGTCTTAAAATCCTATGTTTAGCAACTACATTTAAAATCAGAGAGGACAACTTAAAGAGTTATAGTCTAACAAGACGAATTTGCCTGAGAATAGAACAATCTCCATAAAATGGTAGATTATGTAAGATTTCACAAAGTTAAGCAACCTCTGCCTTCCTAGGATTAACTGCCTCTGGATATGAATTTCTTCACCTCTTATCTAGTTTCCTAATCTGTAGAATAACACCTACTACCTAGGGTTCCTTAAAGACTGATTGAGAGAATCTCAATCTCTTTCTGCTCTGCATCCACGTTTTTTTCTTTCCTAAAGCTATTAAATTTTTTCCCCCTTCATTGAACTTAGGTTTGTCTCTTTTTTTGTTCTTTTCAAAGAACCAACTTCTAATGTTATCAAATGTTTTTTTCTATTTAAATAAGTTAATCCCTTTCTTCTACTTTAGTTTATTTCCCTTTTCAGTTTGTAACTGCAAGCGCATATGTTCAGTTCATTTATTTCCAATTTTTTCTCTTTTGCTATAAATATTCAAGCAGGTCACGTTGGTCCACGCTTATAATCCCAGCACTTTGGGAGGCGGAGGCGAGAGGATTGCCTGAGCCCACGGGTTGGAGACCAGCCTGGGCAACGTGGCAAGACCTTGTCTCTGCAATAAATAAAATAAATAAATAAATAAATAAAATACAGCAGGGCATGGTAGGGCATGCCTGTGGTTCCAGCTATGTGGAAGGCTGAGGCAGAAGGATCACCTGCGCCCAGCAGGTCAAGGCTGTGGTGGATGTGAGCATGCCATTGCGCTCTAGCCCGGGCAACAGAGTGAGACTCTGACTCAAAAAAACTAAAACTAAAAATAAGTAAATACTTAAAGGTGCAAATTTTCTTCTGCAGACTACTTTTCCCCCAAAGTTACTGCTCTCATTGTCAATACCTCTGACACAGAACATGACTTAAAAAAAAATAGACAGATAGATAAATGTACTAAGTCAACTCAATAACAATTTTCTATATTAGACATTTTTTCCTGTTTCCACTTTTAAGTTAGTTCCTAAACATCTCTGAAATTTTCTTTGATTTTTATATATAGTTTTTGAGTCAGGGTCTTACTCTGTCACCCAGACTGGAGTGCAGTAGTATGACCACATCTCACTGGAGCTTCAAAATCCTGGATTCAGGCAATCTTTCTGCCTCAGCGTTCCAAGTAGCCAGGACCACAGGCGTGCACCACTTCACCCAGTTGATTACTTTTTTTTTGTAGAGATGACATCTCACTATATTGCCTAGGCTGGTCTGGAAATCCTAGGCTTGGCGGTTTCTTTTGCCCATGCCAGCTCTGGCATGTCACCCTTTCTTTTCTCCCTTCTTTCTCTATTAAACTTTATTTAAAAACTGCTAAAAAAAAAAAAAAAAAGAAAGAAAAAGAAATCCTAGGTTCAAGCAATCCTCTCGCCTTGGCCTCCTGAAGTGCTGAGATTACAGGTGTGAGTCATCACACCTGTCCTGAAATATTCCCTTCTAAAAAAATTTAGAACTGGCGCAGGGGACGCACGGGGAGGGGAAAAAAAAATTTAGAACTCCTGTAAGCGCTTGGCTCCCAATGTTCCTTATACTGGTATCAGCATACATGATCAACTACTTCTACAAAGACCTAAGGAATTAAAAGGCTAATTTTGTATCAGACCATCTCCTTCCCACTAGCCTATAAAAATGCTCTAATCTCTTATCTTTAAAAATATCCTCTTCCTGACCTTGAACTTTTCTCTAGCTATATTGCTTTTGTCCATTGCCTTTAGAGGCAAAATTCTTTTTCATTTTTGAACTAAATTTTAAATTCTAGAAGTGGTATCTTTAAATGTGAAAAATTAGAAAAAAGATAATCAAAAAGAAGAAAATGAAAGGATTTTTACTAAACCTAGGAATGATCATTTGGTATACATACTTCCTGCATTTTTATACTTGTTTTTACCACAATATTCCCCTTGAGATATGTATCTGACAAAGGATTTATAACCAGAATATACAATGGGGGATCCCTCAAAAACTAGAATTATTTTTTGGACGGTGGGCCCCTTGTAGCACAGGCTTCCCCTGCTAGGTAAGTGTTCTAAGAACCCATCAGCATCAGTGTACCAGTTAGTGTTGTTGTGAGAGGCTGTGTTCTGCTTCACTGTTTTTTTTTTTTAAAGATTCTTTCCATGCGTTTGCCCATTTCATAATGGGTGATTTATGAGCACCTCTGCCTAAACATGCCGAGTGTTCAACAGTTTCGGACCAAAAGCGGCATGACCCCTATGCTTCACCCTCCCTATTCACCAGATCTCGCCCAGAGCAACTTTTTTTGTTTTCCTGGAAGAAAAAGTCCTCAAGGGAAATGTTTTGCTGATGTGGAAGAGGTGAAACAAAAAATGGTATAAGTATTAAAAGGCATTAAAATTCACGAGTTCAAAAACTGTTTTGAGCACAGAAAAAGCGACTCAATAGGTGTACTGCATCAAACGAAGAGCACTTAGAAGTTGACTGAAATGTAAACAAGTAAGAACACATAATTTTTTCTAAATAAATAAGTTATAATACGAGGGGGTTTTTGGGGTCCCCCTTCGTATTATAAACTGTTACAATTCAAGAAAACTTAACAATCTCACCAGATATTTCACAAAAAATAGGAAAGTGGCTAATAAACATATGAAAAAATGGCCAACATCATTAGTCATTATGGAAATGCAAAGTAAAATAAGATATCATTACATACTTGCTAGAATAATAAACAGGAAAAACCCAACATACATCAATAGGTGAGTAGTTAAACTGCGGGATATTCATAAAATGGAATACTACTCAGCAATTTACAAACTATTGATATACGAACATGGATGAATCTCAAAAACACTATGCTAAGCAAAAGAAGTCTGACACAAAAGACTACATATTGTCTTATTCCATTTATATGAAAGACAACTGTAATTTGACACTTTTGTACACCTGTAGAAGCATGCGTCATGCTCAAACCTCTCTCATGGCCCTTAGCAGTCAATAGCCACCTCTCCAAACCCCAGATAGACCCTATAGATGTACGTGATGACGCTAGCCATCCCAGCTACTTCAATGGCCTTATTTACTCATCTTATAAAACTGAACACATTTGATTCAAAATTGTAAGGATATGCAATCAAACTTTCAGAAAATCTCCTCTATATGGTACTTTTAAAACTGTGAACTATTCTGAATATGGCTTAAACTATTAAAAAAAATTTTTTTTAAGTTCTTTTTAACCACGTCTTTCTCCCAAAGCATTTTACTCTTTAAGTCACTTCTAGTTCTTTGCCTTTCTCAACTCCCAAAACTTAAGTCATTTTGTCTCTTTTTTCTCTTCTTTCTACCCTTCCATTATCTGTGTCAGTTTTTCTTGACTGGAGCAATTTTGATCTCTTTTGTTTCTCTCATTCTCTTCACCCACTGTTCTATTCAGCAAAACAAAGGCCCAGTAGCTAGCCAGACAGACCTTCCTCCTAAAGATAAGGAAGGGACTGATTACTATTACTGTGTATTCCCACAGTATAAAAATTATACAATATATGTGAATAGTATAATCAGATCAGAGTAATGTTGGTTATTTCAATCTCTGTAAGAAAGTAGTTTCAAGAAATTTCAGAAAACCATTTAAGTTATCATAAGCGAATATATTTTAAATTAAAAAATCCTGCCAAGTGACAATTTTTTATTTAAAACTCCAAAGATCATTTTAAAATAAAAATCTTACATAATTAATTTCAATAATAAACAATAAGCTCAAGGAACCAGCACTTTTCAACTCTGGTGGATGGAAAGTTTCCTCTCTTGGACAGGTCCTTAGGTTACATCCTCCTAGGTCCTAAGCAGCACTAGACTTTTCTCAGCCGCTCTTGCATGCAGGTTCTTTGCCATCTCTCGCATCTCAATGGGGAAAGTATCTCTCTTTGGAACCATTCTCTGCTAATTTGTGAAGTACCTCCTAACCATTTTCATAGGTCTGTAGCTCTGGAAGTCTTACCCCAACCCCCAATAGCCCATTTTCTGTCTAATGTTTGAACTCAATGAAATATATTCAGTTGATGGGCTTCCAGAATTATTAGCTTTTATAATATCAAAATAACTAAAAACTGCATAATAATGATAGACTGTCCATTCCCCCCAAACAGGAATTTGATTATTCCCTTTTTAAATCTTTAATTTAAAAGATGTTTGCAGAACACATTAAACAATGGACATCAATTTAGCATCAGAAACTAGAATTTAAAAGCTAGCATAATAAATAATGTGGAAGAGGTGAAATAAAAAATGGCAGAAATATTAAAAAGGCATCAAAATTCACAAGTTCAAAAACTGTTTTGAGCATACAAAAAGCAATTTGATAGGTGTACTGCATCAAATGGAGAGCACTTTGAAACTGACTGAAACTTCAGAAGAAACTCTCACAAACTCTCACAGTATCCGTAAACAGAAGAAATTTTCACAGTACATTAAAACTTAATAACTTAAAACACCTGTAGTTTTTACAGGGAAAAATTTCAAAATACCTGGAAATAATAAATCTTAGGAGTTATATATTTAAAATACCTGACTATCAGTTACAACTTTATCTCATTATCATCTCAATATTGTCTGATAATCATCTCATATATTCGTTTACCTCAGTTTTAATGTATAATGCTTAAAATTCATAAAACTATACTAAAAGCACTAAAAAAATTTTGCCCTCTAGTAATTAAAATCTTTCTGTTACTATTCAAATTTACAATTTTATATCAAAAACTAACTCTCTTCATGAAATAGAGCTATGACTCTGAAGTAAGTATATGCTTTTTCATGGTAAAATAAATGTTGCAAATTTTTCCATTACAATAAATTATCAACATGTGATTAACAGTAATTAATTTAAAAAACCCCATAGCCACATTAGTATTTTCCAACAGCACTCACTGCCTTACTATCACTAATAATTACCTTGTCAGCAAGATGTTCAGAATACATACCTCTTGAGCAAGATCTTGTGCGTTGGGGATAAGAGGAAATGGAGGGCTGGCCTTGTTCATGTGTACGGTGACAGCATTGTGTATCTTAAATGCATTCTGGAAATCTTTATTTTGAACAAGTTGTAAAAGCAGTGAAATATCCTCCTGGCTCTGAGAATCTACCAAAGTATGTTGGATATGCTTAAGTGAAGAAAACAAGTCTTCTACTTCTAGTAAAAGAAGAAAAAAGTATAAAAAAATTAATTGGGTATTTTTAATTCAACATGTGTTTTAAGGGAAAATTTCTTGAATCAGTAATAATCTAAGTTTTCAGGAAAAAACAAAACCTGCATATATTTTTGAGTGTTAATCATTGTCATTTTACTGATTTTTAAGTAATACTCTTTAAAAATTATGTAATAGAAAAACTTACTTTTTAAAAAGGTGTTTTAACTTATAAAACTAATACTTCCTCCTTATAAAAATAAATGAGGGAAAGAATACAGAAATAAAGAAATATAAAAAATGTAAATAAAATTCTGACACCTTAAAAGTCAAACAGCTTTCTAGGGAAGTTTTACTAATTTACATCTCATTAGCAATATTTTTACCAATAACTGATATTATCATTTTCTTTCTTTTTCCTTTGAGTTGGAATCTCATTCCGTTGCCCAGACTGGAGTGCAGTGGTCGCTCCCAGCCACCACAACCTCAACCTGCTGGGCTTCGGTGATCCTGCAGCCTCAGCCTTCCGAGTAGCCGGAATTACAGGCACACGCTACCACACCTGGCTGATTTTTTGATTTATTGTAGAGATGAGATCTCGCCAAGTTGCCCGGGTGGGTCTCGAACCCACAGACTCAGGCAATTCACTCGCCTTGGCCTCCCAAAGTGCTGGGATTACAGACTGAGCCACCGAGCCTGGCCAGAAGTTGTAAATTTTTAAGTGTTAAGAATGAGCCCCTTTTCCTATGTGATTTCTTTCACTGTTTCTACGCTTATAAACTCCTTTTCAAAGGTAGTTAAATAATTATCTAGATTTCTTCTTGTGGCTTCTATTTCATTTTAGCCACTTGATTCATCTAGAATTTATTTTAGCAAAGTTTTGAGGAGAAATCTTAACTTTTTCTTCCAGATGGTTAACTAATTATTTTAGTATCATTTATTAAATAATACTTCCTTTTCCATGGATTTATGATGGCTCCAAATTCGTACATATATCAAGGTCTGTTTTTATTACATTGGTCTATCTGAACTACAATGCGTTATTACAGTAGCATTATAGTCTTTGTTCATATTGATATGCCAAGTAGCTGATCACTATTTAAAAATTTTTTGACTATTCAAAATTAGTTATAAGTCACTTTTGTCAAGTTACCTCCCATTCCCTTTTCCCCATTCTTCCAGAAAGAAAAGTTCTATTGAGATTTTTACTAAAATGAAGGCTGTAAATGAGTCTGGGAAAAACTTAGAGCAGACACCATCTGCCTTATGCAATCACATGGGGAAAAAAAATCTTCCTAATTCTTTTTGTTAGTTTTCTTCTAATATTAAGGACTACAGAAAAGCTATTGATTCATATATGTTTATCTTGTATCCTACTCTTTAAACAGTAAATTTTTAAACAGATTCTAATAGTTTTTTCATTGATTCTTGAAGTTCCATATCTTCCCTCCCAAATCAAAACAGCATTAGAAGTGGTGTGAGTCTGTAGTTCCAGTTACTTGGAAGGCTGAGGCAGAAGGATCGCCTGAGCCCAGCAGGTTGAGGCTGTGGTGGCCATGAGCGTGCCACTGCTTTCCAGCCTGGGTGACAAAGAGTGAGACTCCAATTCAAAAAAAAAAAAAAATTCAAAAAAAAAAAAACCCAAAAAACAAAACAGCTTTTGTCCTCTTTTATAATTATATATATTTCTATATATATATTTAGTCCTCTTTATTTTATATGTAGTTGTCTCTTGGTATCTGTGGGAGATTTGTTGGTTCTGGAACCTCACTCAAATACCAAAATCCACAGGTGCTCAAGTCCCCGATGAAAAATGGCATTGTATTTGCATATAAGCTATATATATCCTTCAGCTGAGTATAGGTTAAATCACCTCTAGATTATGTATAATACCTAATACAATGTAAATAGTTATTGCATTTGGGGAATAATGACAAGAAAAAAAGGCTTTCCTGGTTCAATATAATTTTTTCCCCCAAATATTTTCAATCTGAGGTTCATTTAATCCATGGATGTTGAACCCACACATGGAGGGCCAACGGTAGGTACATATGTATATATGGCCCATATATACATATATATAAATATATAAAAGATATATACTGTATATATGTAGTATATATTTACTGCATATAGGTTCTGTGTGTGTGTGTGTGTGTGTGTGTGTGTATATACACCAGTAGTTAAAAATGCAGCAAAACTGAACACATCAGAAAGTCGAAACTGTCATTAGAATGACCTAAGAAGCTGCAACCCAGAGCTAGGGATAGCTAGAGTTTAACTATATGCTAATGTAATTTCTACAAGATAGGCAGGAAGACTATGAAATGTCAGATTCCATCATATATAATGAGATTACCACAGAATTTCCTAAGAGTGTAAAGAATTCCCTAAGAGAATAAAGAATTCAACAGCCTGAAAGTATCTTAAGAGCAAAACAGAAAACTATTTAAATATGTTTTAAGAAAAATTACAAAACCAACAAAGCAGTTTAGGTAATTGGCTACAATCTTATGCAGACTAGACTTCCCTGAGTGGATAATTAAAGTCCTGCTACAAATTTCAGTAATTGTTACAAGGGTCTCAGCCTTGCTGTTTGGGCAATGAGAAAAATCAGGAGCTTCACATCTCACAGCTGACTGAAATCAGTATGCGATCTCAGTGAGCCCAGAGATAATTGTCTACCTCATGAGTCTCTTCTGGTCCAAGGAAATTTAAATTTAAGGCCAAGGAGCTTCTGCATAATCTCTCCTGTGTACCAAAGCCACCCACAAGGACACTAAAATACTGATATTATTTTTAAAAATTACCTGTAGTTCTACCTTTCAGATAAAAATACTAGTATTATTTCATTATACTATTCAGGCTTTCAAACTTTTAAAATGTTCATCTAATCATATAGATGACACTGTAAATGTTGCTTGCAATCTACTTTCCAATTATTTCTTAGAATAAATTCCAAGGATAAAATTACTGATCAGATAATAAAAACACTTAAAACTTTGATACATACTACCGAACTGCCTTCCAGATTCAAACCCTTACCAGCAATCAGTGTAAAGTGCCTATTTTCACAAACACAGACCAAATTAAGGATTATCAATCTCTTAATTTTTGGTGAGCTGGTAAAGTTGGACATATTTTTATAGGCTGTAGCCATTTGTATTTCTTCTTTCATCCATTTTCTGTTTATCTTTTGCCCATTTTTCTACTAGACTGTTTTTGATGACATAAAATATTCCTATAGTCGTAAGCAGTTCATACTGAATATTTTATCCTTTCTTGCTGTATCAGCACAAGGGCTTTTAATCAAAGATATTTATGAAAAATAACAAATAATTTAAAAGACATGTCCAGAGTTCTACATTAATCACAATCAGAATCTCCAATGTCATCTTTAATGATAACATTTTTTTACTCGTTTTTTTCTTTTGAGTTGGAGTCTCACTGTCTACCCAGGCTGCAGTGCAGTGGCACACTCCCGGCCACCGCAGCCTCGACCTGCTGGGCTCCGGCGATCCTTCCTCCTCAGGCTTCCAAGTAGCTGGAACTACAGGCACGCGCTATCACGCCTGGCTAATTTTTGATTTATTGTAGAGACGAGGTCTTGCCAAGTTGCCCGGATGGGCCTCAAACCCGTGGGTTCAGGCAATCCACTTGCCTCAGCCTCCCAAAGTGCTGGGATTACAGACTGAGTCACCAAGCTCGGCCTAATGACAACATTTTAAAGCTGACTATAATTCACCCTTCTGGCTCAGAATTACTGACTTAGGGCATTACTAACATGAGTTTTTGTAATATTTTAAGATATGGTATACTTGGGACTATATTAAGTATTCATACCTATTTTTTCCTATAATATTGATTACCATAATGAGTTCTTATAACTGCTTTTTATAGTTATTAGATTTTCTCCCTGGCAACTGTTTCCTTCTGTTGCCCACTTCTTGCTTTTTTAATATTTAAAATATTAAAATTATTTAAATATAAATTACAAGCTGAAGTCATATGCTAGCAAAAGCTACAGAAACCTAAACCAGTAATGGCTTACTGAGAAACAAAACTTGAGATCAATAACCTTGTTTCAGAAGATGAGTGGCTCATGCCTGCAATCCCAGCACTTTGCGAGGTGGAGCCGAGAGGACTGCCTGAGCCCACGGATTCGAGACCAGCCTGGGCAACTTGGTGAGACCTTGTCTCTACAATAAATCAAGATAAATCAGCTGGGTGTGGTGGCGCATGCCTATAGTTCCGCTACTTGGAAGGTTGAAGCGGAAGGATCACCTGAGCCCAGCAGGTCGAGGGTGTGGTGGCCGTGAGCATGCCAGTGCATTCCAGCCAAGTGACAGAGACTCTGACTCAAAAAAAACAAAAAACAAAAACAAAAAAACTAAAAGTTGAGATACAGCTCAGGAAACAGAAAATTTGGTTAGTCCAAAAGAAATGGTAGCTTTAAGGTTCTAAGAAATAAGTAGGCTTCTTGTGCTGACAGAACCTGACTGAGATAAGAAACAACGGTTTCAGAGAAAGATGAAATCTGATCAATGTGCTCACACTGAGGAGTTATAAACTATAAAGACCACCTAAGACAGTTTAAAATTCAGAGGAAAAAAACCTCAGTGCCAAACTAGAAAAGTCTTTCATTCAGGAGGCCAGGCACCTAGATAAGATCCATAGGAATAGGAAGACAATGAAGAATAATACAACCAAATCCCAAGGGGCTGAGACCTAGCACCTATCTACATTCAAAGACTGAATAAGTAGCAGGAGAATCTAAGAACCATGGCAATCCCAGAAACATCAACAGATGTAAACTGGGTTAAGGTTCAAGTTTTTAGGTCAACATTAAGACCAACTTAAACTTGTTCCAAGTCAGCATCACCCTTTACAACTTCACTCACCTCTGTGAAGTCCTGCTCTTCTTTTTGTTCTTTAATTAGTAAAAACTGTTAACTGAAATTATCTTTCCTCAGGAGTGGTTTCCAGACTGATTACATTAATCAACACTGAACTTAAGCTCAGCTTTTATAATTAGATATCACCAGTTGTTATTAAAAATGATATTTGGCAGAATTACATATTAGTCATTGCCATTACACAATAGTATGTTATATAACAGTATTATATTTTATATGCATTATTTTATTTAATCCTCAGGAAAGCCAGGCGTGGTTTCATCTGGGAGGCAGAGGCAAGAGGACTACCTGAGACCGGGAGTTCAAAACTAGCCTTGGTAACTTGGTGAGACCGCATCTCTACAATAAATTAAATAAATAAAAATTAGCCAGGCATGGTGGCATGCTCCTGTAGTCCTAACTACTTGGAAAGCTAAGGCAAAAGGATCTTCTGAGCCCAGTAGGTTGAGACTGCAGTGGCTCTGAGCGTGCCACTGCACTCCAGCCTGGGTGATAGAGTAAGTCTCCCATTAAAATAATAATAATATTAATCCTCAGGAAAACTTTGATAATCTTTCCTCAAAAAATAAAAATCTTGAGACATTAATAAGTCAGATCAAATCTCTACAGATGGAGAAAAGTGGAGAATGAATAAGTGATTTACCTAAAGTCACATATAAAAATGACACCGGAATTAGTTTCCATTTCTTCAACTTCTAAGTGTTTTTACTGCCACATCAAAGAAAAAAAAAACAAAGAAACTTTTTTTGGCAGATTCCAGGGTTTGATAGTAATATATTTAACTGTTTTAGAAAAGCTGTCATGAGGTGTCATTTTGCCCAATATAGCAACATGTAATGTACACCTGACACGTATCAGCTTACACATTCTAGGTATAATACTATGTATCCTTAGGAGGAATCGCTTCTAGTTAATTGCGCATGCTCACACATGCTCACACACTTAATACATATACCTGTGTATTTAATTCTTCCTTTAAATGTTACTTTTATAATACTCTTGTGGTTTACTTCTGATACTTTAACTAAGTGTCATATCTTTACATACTTTCTCAAAGTATTTTATCTCTTCTCTAACATCACAATAGTATACTAGGTAGTACACTGAGGAAGTTCAGTAAAAGAAACCAAAATTGTAATTTCTATGAACACAGAGGCTGTGTAACTTTCTGAGAAATGTAAAGTTATCTTTGATAGTCTTGCAGTAGCCTGGGTAATCAAGTAGTACTGAAAAAATGTTAACTATGATTTAAAGGAAATTTTTAGGATAAATTCCATAGCTGCTTTCATGACCAATTTAGCTGGGAAAGTTTCCAAGCAGCTTTCTTAGGAAGAAAAGCTGCTAATACCCTCATCATTCAGGCTCAAATGTTTCTATTAAAAATGCTTAATGAACAAGCAGAACAGATTAAGCTACCATATACAAGAGAGTTTTCAAAACTTCATTAAATATATGTAGCTGAACAAGAAGATATGAACTAAACCAAATGTAGCTGAAACAAATAAATACTTCAGAGAAAACCTGAAATACCAAATGACAAAGCCCCCTGATGAAATTAGTATGTATTTACAAATGTTTTCAGTCTAAAGGACATTAAAAATGATGCTGCCTCTCTGTCCAGTTAAGTTTCTGGGTTGCAAAGAAAGTAATAAATACCTATGACATTAGTCTTAAAATGCTGATTATGATAAACGAAATGAGTCTGCTATCTTTACTCAATTCTTTATTAATAAATTCTGACAGCTAGGCACGATGGCTCACACCGTAATCCCAGCTCTTTGGGAGGCAGAAGCAAGAGGATTGCCTGAGTCCAGGGGTTTGAGATCAGCCTGGGCAACTTAGCAAGACCTCGTTTCTACAATAAATCAAAAAATTAGTTGGGTGTGGTGGTATACACCTGTAGTTCTAGCTACTTGGAAGGCTGAAGCAGAAAGATCACCTGGGCCCAGCAGAACGAGGGTACAGTGGCCATAAGCATGTGACTGCACTCCAGCCTGGGCAACAGAGTGAGACTCTGACCAATAAACAAATGCAGACAAAGGGTCTTTTCTTTGAATTAAGTGTAATGTCATAATGAATAATAATTGTTGGCAATATTGGCTGGGTGCAGTGGCTCATGTCTATAATCCCAGCACTTTGGGAGGCCAAGACAGGAGGATTGCATGAGCCCTGAAGTTTGAGACCAGCCCGGGCAACAAAGAGAAACTCTGTCTCTACAAAAAATTTTACAAACTCAGGAATCATTGTTGATTTTTATTTTGTTTTGTTTTTTGTGTCAGGACTCTTACTCTGTTGCCCAGGCTGGAATGCAGTGGCATGATCACACCTCCTCGGCTCAGGCGATCCTTCTACCTTAGTATCTGGGACTACAAGCACTCACCACATCTGGCTAATTTTTTTAAAAAAAATTTTTATAGAGATGAGGTTTCACGATGTTGCCCAGGCTAGTCTTGAACTCGTAGGCTCAAGCAATCCTTTTTGTTTTTTGGTTTTTTTTTTGAGACAGGGTCTCACTCTGTCTCCCAGGCTGGAATGTAGTGGCATGATCCCAGCTCACTGTAGCCTCGACCTCTGGGGCTCAAGGGATCCTCCCACCCCAGCCTCCTGAGTAGCCGGGACTATAGGTGTGTGCCACCATGCACAGTCAATTTTTTTCATTTTTTGTGAAGACGAGGTCTCACTATGTTGCCCAAAGTGGTCTTGAACTCCTGGGCTCAAATGATTTTCCCACCTTGGCCTCTCAAAGTACAGAGATTACAGGTGTGAGTCACCGTGCCCAGCCAGGTGTCACTGTTTTGATACGCATTGTTTTTCATATTTTGGTTTCATACAAAAATTCTTAATATCAAAGGTCAGAATATTGAGTTCTAGGTTTAAAAAAGCCTTTGTTCCTAAATGGTACATCTTTAAAAGCACTTCACAAATACATATTATTTAAGAACAGTTAATTTTCTACACAAAGAAATGTTACATTCGCTGATGGCTGTATCTGTTACTCTTACAAAAATCCACCTAAGTTCTTCAAGGAACATTCTATACAATTCCACTGGGAATTTTTAAAAAATCCACTGAGATGCAACAAAACCAGTTCTGTCAAATACACACACACTGTTCTGTAATAAAGATGGAGACAGAAAAAAACAGAGAGACAACAGGACACAGCATAGAGAGAAGAGATTCCCTTCCCCAACCCCACGCACAGACAGACAATAAACTCTAAAGAAAGAACCCCAGGAACAGAGAAAGAGAGAGAGAGAAATGGAGAATCACAAAGCTGGTGAGAAACGCTGTTGTAAATGCTAGGTGGGAAGTAGATAAAGTAGTCATCACTAAAGAGAAGCACCCAGAACAAGGCAGGATGGAGCCTCTCCATGGAGAAGGTAGAAACAGGCACAGCAAATCTGGCTTTGGTCATAAATTCCAGTGTGTAACAACTTTCCTACATGAAAGTTCCTCAAATCTATTTTAAATTCCTTGCCCTGCAGTTTGATCCATTTCCTCTTACTTGATTTTCTGTAAGGGGGGGATTAGATTGGCAATTGAAGGAAACTGCTAGAAATGGTTTTTAAGTTCCCATCATCCACAACAGCACTTAAATTAACACACTTAAATCTTGATTATTGAAGTTAAGAGAGGATATTTGAGCCCAAAGTCGGAAAAAAATCACTTATATTTGGTTCTGGGATACAATTACATAGATAAATACACAGGTCTATAAATTCATCCTCTTGAACCCTTTTTCCGGCAGTCGAAAATGTAAAAGAAATGAAGACTGTAAAACAGGCAACAGAAAGCAATCACCAAGAGTTTACTTTATCAGATTCCATCTTCAATGTGTAAAACTCTGGGCAGCCATATGGAAGCATTTTTTGGCTATAAGGGTAAACATTAAAATTATCTAAGGAATTTCTACTTAGTTAACTTTGTTTTTACATATCATTCTCATTTATCCCATATGAAAACATTTAGCTTCTAGTGACATATACCTGGTGCAAATAATGATTATTTTAACCTATCCTCAAAAATTTCAATTCCAAGCAACTTTTAAGATTTCTTTTCCCCTAAACTATAAGATAAAATATGATATTCAGATGAGGAACTTAATATTATTGAGTATGAGGAAATTATATCAGTTTCTACTATATCTACCTGCTGAATAAAAATTAGAACATTCAGGAAAACTTTGCTTAAATAAGGAGTAGTCTTTCTTTTCTCTTTTTAAGTTTAAGAACATAAGGCCAGATGCAGTGGCTCATGCCTGTAATCCCAGCACTTTGAGGGGCTGAGGCGGGAGGACTGCTTGAGAACAGGAGTTCGAGACAAGCATAAGCTACATAGCAAGACCTTATCTCTACAAAAAATAAAATGATTAGCCGGTGGGTGGTGTGCACCTGAAGTCCCAGCTACTTGGGAGGCTGAGGCAGAAGAATCACCTGAACCCAGGAATTCAAAGCTGTGGTGAGCTTGGGCAGCAGAGCAACACTCCAACTCAAATAAAAGAATGAATAAAATTTAAAACATTTAAGAACATAAAATTCAGATCCCTAAACTTTGGTTTTCAGTGGACTGGGTCAAAATGAATTTTTTTAAAATGACAAAAGCTCATGAGAGATCCTGAATGAGAGTAATAACATAAAAACAAATTGGGTTAGCAAATTAAAAACAAATATTCATATGAACTTTGCAGCAACTTGGATGGATTTAGAGTCGATCATACTCAGTGATCTATCACAGAAACAAAGAACAGAGTACCATATGTTCTCACTCATAAGCAGACTTTATAATACTATAAGAAAGCGATCGGCAGTAGTGGGAAACTGTCAGGGGAGGGGGGGTGAGATTGGCTAGCCCTGAATTGTACCCCATATCTTTATAATACAAAAATTTTAAAAAATCCAAATGTCAGACAAGCTTATAAGTAAAGATTGTTGAGAGAGAGCAGAGCAAAAATTGTACCCCTAAATGTGGTAAGACAAGAGAAAACTGTATTAAAGTGACTCCTACTAAATCAAGTAAAAAAGCTTCATGACTTTTCTCTGGACAAAATGGAAAGGTACTTGATGAAAGGAAAAAAAGGCCCTACATTTGGAGTCTGAATACCTGGGTCCTAGCGATGGCTTGATCACTTATTAGGTGTATTATATATCCCTGGACAATTCACCTCAAGTCTTTGGGACTTTCTATAAAATGGAGGGTTTGACTAGAATGGTATTTCTCAAACTTTTGTTGGCAGCCCATTAAAAATATATATAATGGCTGTGGTGGCTCACGCCTGTAATCTCAGCGCTTTAGGAGGCTGAGGCAAGCATCACTTGAGCTCAGGAGTTTGAGGTCAGCCTGGGCAATATAGTGAGACCTTGTCACTACCAAATAAAAAAAAAAAAAATCAAAAAATTAGCTGGGTGCAGGGGCATGCACTTGTAGCCCTAGCTACTCAGAAGGCTAGGAGGAAGGATCACTTGAGCCCAGGAGTTCCATGAGCTGTGATGTGTCACTGCACTCCAGTCTGGGTGACAGAATAAGACCCCAACTCAATATATACACACATACACATATACACACACACACCCTAGTTGGGCACGGTGGCTCATACCTATAAGCCTAGCACTTTGGGAAGCTGAAGCAGGACTATTTGAGCCCAGGAGTTTGAGACAAGCCTGGGAAACATACTGAGACCTCATCTTAATTTAAATTAAAATTTTAAAAAAGAGGAAATATATATACATATATAAATACTTTCTCAACTCAGTATATACGTACCTATTTGAAATAAGATTTATGTATGGTTATATGCAATATACTTTATTATTTTCTATTTTATTCTTGTTCATAAAAAAAATTACTGGGTATAGGATGGTTAAAATTAAAAAGACAACAAGTGGTGACAAGCATGCAGAGAAACTGAAACCCTCACACATTGCTGGTATGTTAAATAGTGCAGCCACTGCAGAAAAGCGTATGGCAGGTCCTCAATAAGTTAAACATGGAACTGCTATATGATCCGGTAACTGTACTCCTAGGTACATATCCAAAATAATTAAAAACAGGTGTTCAAATAAAGACTTGTACATAAACATTCATAACAGCACTATTCACAATAGTCAAAACAAGGAAACAACCCAAAAGTCCCATCAACAGATAAATGGATGAAAAAAATATGGTATATCCATACAATGAAATATTCTCCATTTATAAAAAAAAATGAAGTACTGATTCATGCTACAGCATTGATGAACCCTGAAAACATAATGCAAAGTGAAAAAAAGTCAGTCACAAAAAGGCACATATATATTGCATGATTTTCATTCCTATGAAATATCCAGAGTAAGCAAATCCAGGAGACAGAAAGTATATTAATTAGTAGTTGCTGGAGGAGAAATTTAACAAATGAGTTTCACGGACTAGAGGGTTAGATGATCCCTCTAACAGCTTTTGGTTCTTACAAAAATTAAATTTTATTCAAACCTACAGTGCTACTTGCTCACACCCATTTTTTCTTTGGTCCTCAAGAAAAGCCTGAAATTGAGGCTCAGAAAAATTAAGTAACTTGCCCAAGGTCAATAGCAATTAAGTGACAACATAAAGTATTTAAACTCGGTTCTGACTCTGATTTAAACTTGGTTCTAGCACTTACTAATATGCAAATATGTCAAGCATTTCTTTTTTTTTTTCCTCTTTAAATTTTTTTATTTTAAAGATATGGGGTAAAATTCAGGGTTAGGTATACAAATGTTCATTATGTAGACACCTTTGTGTCAAGCATTTCTGAATGTGCTATAAGATAAAGCAAATTGAGAGGGTAGGAGAGAGAGAGAAAGAATGGAAGGGAGGGAAGCGGGGAGGGAAAGAGGAAGGGAGGTAGGGAAGGAAGAAAAAAAAAGATAAAGCAAATCTTAGCAAGAGGGAAAAAGTTAAAAAGTACTCTTACTTAGTAAGCAGACTGAAGTGTTAATGCACTATATCAAAGACTGAAGCATGAAGCAGTTCATTACGTTTCAGTAGAGTTATGTATATTTAATGACCAAAATTTACATGACTGTACACATATGCTAATGAACTTTCAAATCTTTAGGTTAGTTCTATTTTAGCTGTTTGACTAAATTATAAAATTCTCAAATGGCCTCAACACTTCAAACATACTAGGTTTAATTATTTCACTTCCGGGAAGAAAAAGTCCCTGAAAGAATGGCTAATTAAGTTTGGAGATATCTATAGCAGTTAAACAAAAATTTGATAGTGAGAATAATTAATTTCTCAAAAGCAGGCTGAACTAAAACTCACGATTTGTTGGCATTGGAATTTTGTTTGTTGATTTTAGATAAACTCTAAAAAAAGTAAAGTTTATTTATAAAATTCCATTTTATCCCATGGTTGATCAAAAGCCAGCTAAATGTCCGAAAAAAATGTGGAAGAGCTATTTTACTTTAAAATTTCAATATCCTTCTGACTTAACGGTTTGAATACCCAGAGACATCTGGCAAAAAATATAGAGACACTCATCAAGACAAACGTGATTAATATTATTTAAATGTTCATTCTTTAGCTTTATTAATCCCAGTTTTCGTCCCCTTGATTTTTTTTCTTCACACTAATAGCATATAGTATAGATTAGAAAGTTTCTAATCACAAATTTCAAGAATCTTATTAACTACAAAACAGCTCACCATGGGTGTCTGTGGTTGTATGCATGCCTTTTCCTGATATTTCTTCAAAAGCATAACAATTATATAGTCACATATATGACAGAGGGCAGTCTTCTCAAGTTTATCCCTTTCAAATATTCTATCTACTATATTTATTTATCACATCCCTGACCAAAAATTACTTATCTGTGAACATAAAACCAAAAAAAAGTGAAATCTATAATCTAGAAATAGCTGAAAATTATCCTACTCCATCTCAATCCATTAGCTACATTCCGTTTGTTGTTCTAGATTTTTCTCACAAGGGAGCTTGCTTTGATTATGACAAAGTACAAAGACAATAATATTTGTAGCAAAGCAGACTTTAAAACCTAATGACAACTTTTAAGAAAAACCTCCCTGATATGTCAACATTTTTTACAATTGATAATACTAATATTAATTATTAATTATTCAATGAAACTTAAGTTCTCATATCGTTATTTTCTGATTCTTGAAAAGATTCAAAGTGCTTTTAAACAAGAAAATTCAGTTAATCCCTTCTGAGTATTTACTATCAATTCCATTCTATACTTTTATTAGTAGTAGTAGTAGTATTTCTTTGAGTAGTAGTATTTCTTTGAGTAGTATTTCTCTGTCACCCAGGCTGGAGTGCAGTGGCACACTCACGGCCACCTCAGTGTCCACCTGCTGGGTTCCGGCGATCCTTTCACCTAAGCCTTTCAAGTAGCCGGAACTATAGGCGCACACTACCATGCCTGGCTAATTTTTGATTTATTATAGAGATACGGTCTCACCAAGTTGCCCGAGCTGGTCTCGAACCTGCAGGCTCAGGCAATCCACTCGCCTCGGCCTCCCAAAGTGCTAGGATTACAGGCTGAGTCAACGAGTCTGGCCTATACTTTTATTATTATACATTGCCAAAATTACAAATACTTTCATTCATTAAAAAGCACCCAGACAACTGAGCATGGTGGCTCATGCCTGTAATCCCAGCATTTTGGGAGGCTCAGGTGAGAGGTTCAAGACTAGCCTGAGCAAGTTGGTGAGACCTCATCTCTACAATAAATAAAAAAATTACCTGGGTGTGGTGGCACACACCTGTAGTTCTAGCTACTTGAGAGACTGAGGCAGAAGGATTCCCTGAACCCAGCAGGTCAAGGTTGCAGTGGCCATGAGTGTGCCATTACACTTCAGTCTAGGCAACAGAGTGAGACTCCAACTCAAAAAAAACCACCACCCAGACAATTAAAGTACCTAACCTTTACAATCACATTACCAATTCTAAAAGAGTATTTTGTCTACTCACAGATAAGTGATGATGTATCATCTGGAAACTGAAGGCTCCCTCTCAAAGAAATAAATCAGTTGCCCCATCCTTCCCTTGTTTAAAACAAGGTTGCTGTTTCTGGCTGTGAAAAGGCTGAGAAGTTGTCTCCTGGCATGTGTATATTAATCAAAATACTGGCAGGGAGACAATTATAATTTTCAGGGAGTACTTCTGTTGTAGTTTGATGTGTTAGCAGATTATAAACAAGAAAAAAAAGTTTGGTAAAAAATGATTATAGTTCATTTTAAATGAAAACATAAAACTCAAAAACCTTAGGCTACAATTGACAATTACTACTTTATAACTTATGCTAATTTTTCATGTTTCTTATAGTAATACTTGTGTTAAGTAAAATCTATCACTTATTTCTCAAATAGTCTCCTGTACAAGAAATGAATAAAAATACCTGGTACTACATTTCAAATTACTTTAAAATAACCTTAAGTTCAAGGACCACACAAAAGTATTTTTGAAAACCATAGTGGATCACACACTGGAAGAAAATACAGGTATCTCTTAATTTGAATTTGTAGAAAACTCAGCAATTGAACATACCAATAGAAATAGGAAAAAGCAAGAAAATTAAGAGAGACGATGCTTAGGCAAACACACACACACACACACACGCACACCCCTTTTTCCTTACTAAGTAAATCTAGCTTAAGGTATATTTGTTTCTTCACTGTGATTATACAGGTATTATCAATTAGAAAGACATTTATATCTGATTCTAAGTAAAGTATATGGGCAAATACATTTATCTTTTTTTTTTTTTTTAAGTTGGGTCCTCACTCTGTCACCCAAGCTGGAATGAAACAGCATGATCACGACTCACTACAGTCTCAAATTTCTAGGCTCAGGTGATTCTTCCGCCTCAATCTCCCAAGTAGCTGGGACTACAAGCTCATGCTACCGTGCCCAGATAATATTTTTATTTTATTTTTTTTGTAGAAGCAATGTCTTACTATGTTGCCTGGGCTGGTCTTGAACTCCTGGGATCAAGCAATCCTCCTACTTTGGCCTCCCAAAGTGCTGGGATTATAAGTATGAACCATTATGCCTAGCCAAATACATTTATCTTACAGGTATTTAAACAGAAAAATCAATCCAGGCTTGCACTGGATATATTGTGACATAAGCTTTCTCCAATTGAGAATATTTTCAGAATATTTTAATAAAAAATAATGGAGTGGAAGGAAACAGAAGCCAGGAAAAGGAAAACCCTTAGGAAGAAAGATCATAACATTTCTTCATATAACTATATTAAGAAAAAAATATAATCTTTTAGTTTTCACTGTAATTCTAACACGTAAAGGCATTTAGCAGACTTCACTATGACTGAAGACATATCTATGAAATGTGGATCCTGTATAAATTTATAATGAGAAGAAGCAGATGACATTATGTAGAAACTGCTCCAGACAGAGAATCAAGAGACTTAGTGAGGAGCAAGCCTCGTACATTTGTAGGGTACCTCTGGGCAAATTAGAAAAGGGCATTCTACTCTGGGTAGCCATAGCTCAGGCCTTGATTGGCATGCAGGCTGGCTGTCAGTCCCTACTCAAACCTTCCACTTAGTGCAGTATATGTCAACTCCAGATGTGGCAAACTCAAACTTGGTTTTACCATTTATTAGCTTGGTGTCTTAAACAAGCAATTTAACTAAGGTTCAATTTATTTACCTCCAATATGGAGAGTACAGAGTCCTGTTAAAAAGGATCATTAAGTATTACATGGAATGTTTGCCAAAATACCTAGTACAGGGCTCAGTAGACACTTAAGTAAATGGCAAAGTGATGACAATGACAATAAAAATGTTTTCTTTCCACAGAAAAGTAGAAATATCTCTTTTTTCACATCTAAACAACAGTAAACCACCAAGAAATAAAATGCACTCTTAACATTAGTTCAGTGAACACTCGTGAGTATGTGCATGCGTATGCGAGAAGGGCAGGTAGTGAATTCAATGATCACACGTTCTAAGTTTGGGAACATGCATTTGACATAAATCTCTTGTAGATTTATAATGCCTATTAACATTCTAAAGGCTCTAAGAAGTCCTAGAATAAGACACTAATTAACTTATTTATAGTGCTCTCAAAATTTATTTGGCCACAGAATTCTGTCTGTCTATATCTAGTTATATCTCATAGAAATAGGGTTTTGTTTTTGTGTTTTTTTTTCATAGAATTGAATTTGGGGATAGTATAGCCATTAATTAAATAAATCAAACAGAGTGTAAGCTACAGTTATTCATTTCATTACTATTTTTACTATCTTTAAGAAAATCAAAAATTAAAAATCTGAAAATTGTTTTTCAATTTTGTATAAAAATTTGTAAGTTTCATAAAAAGCTAAATTTCAAGGCTTTAAATATTTAGGCCACATGCTTTAGCTCTATGTGGTTAGCAATAAGCAACAGTCACTATGTGGTCTTTCCAAGAAAAAACCTGATCTTGGTGTGCAATTCAAATTGCTATTACTTACTTTCTCTTAATCCCTTCTTCCTATCCATATATAAGACATAGATAAACTAAAGCAAAGCATTTTCTATTATCTTTCTATTTACTTACCTAATATTTTCACAGCATAATGAGGACTTTCTAAGACAATTCCTTCCTCTGTATCAAATATAGGATTATCTATTCCAGTCTTTGGAGGAACTTGGGCTAGTTTCTTAAGTCTCATGGAAGAATTAAGGTCAAGTTCTTGCTTTTTCCCTTCTTCTTCTCGCCTGCGTCTCATGTCCTCCTGTTGTTGCCGAATACGCTCCAACTGTGCACTTCGACGTACTGGCATCAACCTGGTGCCCAAATCTCCGGGGCAGTCAACAGCCATCTCTCGGTGCTTCTGATACTCCTCTGATGATGCAAAACCAACATTTTTTACTTCGCTGTCTGATTCTTCCGTAACATGCCCATTCATATGGGATGTTGTCATGGTTATCTATAAAAATCCCGTACCACTTTTTAAAATCAGTTTTTCCTATAAAGCCAATTTTCTTGATTCTGTAGTATAAAATCCATGTTACTTCAAAAAAATTCTCACATCACATAATAATGCTATGAAAAATATCCATGAAGGAAATCTAAGGGGAAAGATGAGGGAAAAAAGTATAAAGCATAAGAATTACAATATAAAAGTAGATTTTACATAGCCTACTTCCAATCTCCAAACAATATAGAAAATAGCTAATAAGTATATAATATTATTTTGCTTTGTAGGTTAAGTACTTTCCTTTCATTTTACAGATAATGCTAAGATATCAAGATGTTTAAAAAAAAAAAAGTGCCCTCCCAAGAATTTGAAGCATACTATTCAATTTTACAGCTGAGAAAAATAATATACAGTACTGGATAATTTAGAAAAGTAGGAAAGTGAAAACTACTGGATACCAGTATAGTAGAAAATAAGTTGCTCAAAGCATAAAAAGGCGTTTTAATCACCTTTTAATGCTGTCTCAGCACAGTACTTTATGCTCAATTTATGAACATGAGATTTAAATAACTTTAGTCAACTGCTAAATAAATTGATGCATATGGCAGCCACACTAGTGGCTCATTTGAGATACAAGCAGTATTTTGGGATATAATTCATTAATTTTTGGTTTTTTAGATGAAGATGCCCAATGAACAAAAAACTTTAATAACAGCTAAGGCATCTACAGAATAAAACTACATTAACTGAGAAAGGGATTACATGGGTAATCTTTATAATTGGTCACATTTTCAAAAAGATTTGGGATTACTCTTTGTAAGAATTCATTTGGAGAAAACAGTGGTATTTGTTAACATTCAAAAAATTTTGAAAGTCATCCCATATATTAAGAGCACAGTGAATGTAAGGACAAGAAAACTGAATTTTAACTCCTCTAGCTTTATGATTTAAGACCATTTTGTCTCTTTGAACCTTAGATTCACTTGGAAAATTTATTCATAAGATTGAATGCTCTAAAAAAAAAGATTGAATGCTCTGAGTTTTAATGAGATAATGTACACAAGTTATAAATGTATGCAATAAAAATGATACTTATACTATTAGCATATTAACTTAAATCTCCTATTTTAAAGAATTTTTCAACATACTTTAGAAAAGAAAAGCATTACTGGATGACACTGACTTTTCATCAAGCCATTTTTCAGGCATAAATAGGCAGATTGTTTACATATACGTAAACCCACACACTAAAATCTAATTAGTCCTCTTTCACTCATGACTTTGAAAATATTTACAGTAATAAATCTACTGCCTCCTTGAGTTGTGCTCCCTTCAGTAAACAGGTTTGTTAGAGCACAATGCCAACTAAGCAAAAGCCAGGTTTTCATAAAATATTCTTTTTTTTTTTGGAGTTGGAGTCTGTCACTCTGTTGCCCAGATTGGAGTGCAGTGGCTGCTCCCAGCCACCGCAGCCTCGATCTGCTGGGCTCTGGCCATCCTTCTGCCTCAGCCTTCCAAGTAGTTGGAACTACAGGCGCGCGCTACCACACCCGGTTAGTTTTTTGATTTATTGTAGAGATGAGGTCTCACCAAGTTGCCCAGGCGGGTCTCTAACGCATGGGCTCAGGCAATTCACTCACCTCTGCCTCCATAAAATATTCTTAACACCAGTCAATCTTTTCTCAAACATCTCAGGTCACAGTACAAATAAGAGACAGAAGACGGAATGCTTAACACAAACCCACCTAGGATACAAGGAAAAACAGCTAGGCCAAAAATCAGGAAAATGAGAAGTTACATGAGTCACTAAAATGATATTTTCATAAGAATTTTGGTAGATTTTTGTCATTCATCCAAATTTTAGCTTCTTTATTTATAACTATGTGATGTACACATAAGTACATTACTGACCACTGCAGTGCCATCTTTCTCATTAACATGAGAGCTAATATATTTATGTCAGGCAGTTCTTAAGTTTTACATGTTCATATGCAAATACAAATTAGTTTTTTAAATGTTTTCATTAAAAGTAAGTTGAAATTTGTGTAGGGGTTACTGCAGTACTGTGCTTAATTTTCATTTTAAAAATCTAGGCATAAGCCGGGCTCAGTGGCTCAGCCTGTAATACCGCACCTTTGGGAGGCTGAGGTGAGTGGACTGCCTGAACCCGAGGGTTCGAGACCCGCCTGGGCAGTGAGACCTCATCTCTACAATAAATCAAAAACAAATCAGTCAGTTGTGGTAGCGCATGCCTGTAATTCCGGCTACTTGGAAGGCTGAGGCGGAAGGATCGCTAGAGCCAAGCAGGTTGAGGCTGTGGTGGCTGGGAGCGGCCACTGCACTCCAGTCTGGGCAACAGGGTGAGACTCCAACTCAAAAAAAAAAAAAAAAATCTAGGCATATACATATTTCCAGAAAATTAAAACTCTCAATCTTCTCTACTTACAAAAATTATCAAATATAAAAAATCAAATTTAAAAATAGTGTATTTTTTACTTAATGTATATACTAGTCTATAAAAAATATGACCTGAAACTAAAGCTCAGTTTAAAAACTCTATGACTATATCTATATTTACTACACTAAATCATGAGGGAAAATTATGGGTCATACAAGAGAGACTGGGCCTAGTGATATGGGTCAGAATTCTCAGGCTTGGATTACTATTATCATGCTTGTCTATCCGAATCTAGTCTTTTACTCTCAGAAAAATTTCTGCAACCTGATAGTAATCCACTTAAAATTCCATTTTGGCTATCTTCCAGGAGTGTTCACAGTCTACTGGGAGAGACAACAACAACAAAAAGATTATTCTTCGCTAATTAGTCTCTCCTTACCAGATTCTAAATTTGTTAAAGAGTCATGTCTTATTTTCATTCCCCCAGTGCTTAGCATAATATGTATCATATAAGAAATGCTCAATAAATATCTGTTCAACTAAACTTAGAAAGTCATAAATTCTCAGAGGTTTCACAGACTCTGAACTTTAAAGCTTAGTCTGTGGTAAAAAGTGACAGTTACCACTCAAAACATAAGAATATGTTTCTTTGGGCATTTCAAAGGGAAACTAAAAATTAGGCAGACAGAAAAAGGGTCTATTTCAAGAAAACACATGACCAATAGGAAGGAAGAGTATAAGAGAACGGCACTTTCAGAAAACAGAATAGAATGCAATAAAATTGGATGGAACAATGAGAGAACACCATAAAGAATAACAATAAAACTGGAAAAGAAGTGGGAGGCCAGACTCAGAAGAGTTTTAGTCCTTTACCCTGTACGGAGTTAAGAATAATTAAAAGCTTTTCAGAGGGGATGACATGATCATATTCGCTTTTATAGAAATCACTCCAATCAAAATGTAGAGGATTGACTGAAGGGTGGTAATGAGACCAGACTGAAAGCATCTGAAAGAAATGGAGTCTTGAGAACCAGGTTAGTGAGAATGAAGAAAAGTTATATTCAAGAAATATGTGGGTTACAGAATCAGCAGAACTTAGTGACTATCTCACATAGCAGGGCAAAAAGAGAAGAGAAAGAGGTGGAGGAGGAGGAGGAAGAAAAAGTAGTGGTAGTAGTAACAGTAACACCTACCACTACAGCTAAGATTTACTGAGCATTTCTTTATTTGCCAGACAACATTGCAAGCACTTCACACGGCATTCACTCACTTAACCTTCATTACAGCTCTCAAAGTAGGTCCACGTAAGTTTATTTTGTAGATGAGGAATGAGGATTGAAGTAGGCCTTGAAGACAAGATGGAGGAATAAGGGAGGGGCCATATGAACCAAAGGCAGGAAGATAAAAGGTATGGAGGGAAGTACAAATAAGGCTAGTTGATCTAAAACAGGTGAGTAGTGGGAGATTTGACTAGAAAGTTTGACTGGGTTTACCTTAGGAGAGGTCTTAAATACAAATCCTTAATTCTGGAGGCACCAGGAGAGTCATCAAAGATTCAGAAAAGAGTGATTTGTATACATTTAATTGATCATATACCCCGGCTAGGTATTAGGGTTACAGAGACAAGATCTTTGTCCAATATGCCATCAAAATTTCCTATAGGGATCTAGAAATTAATATGTATAAACTTAAATTCATATTTACTTTTAATCCCTTCATATTCTCTTTAATCTTCTTTCTCTGTTTCCAAGTCCAATTAATGTCATCATACCCATCCAGTTACTCAAGACAGCATAACGTTTAAGAGAACAGCTTCCAGAATCCGACAGCCTAGGATCTAATCTTTTCCTACTCTCCTTTTAAGCCTTAGTTCAAATATATCTTCCTCTGGATTCCTACAATGCCTGTCACATTCTTCATCAAGCCGAACTAGAGCTATTTATTTATTTATTTTTGAGTTGGAGTCTCACTCTGTCGCCCAGACTGGAGTGCAGT
>NW_007057694.1:0-24840 GCF_000164805.1 Carlito syrichta | reverse complement strand
GGCTCAGGCAATTCACTCACCTCAGCCTCCCGAGGTATGGGATTACAGGCTGAGCCACCGAGCCCAGCTGAACTAGAGTTATTTAAATCTCTGCTTTTCTATCCCATCAGAGTAGAAGCTCCTTGAGGTCAGGAAACAGGCTGACTCATCACTGGATCCATGATGCTGCCCAGCACACGGCCAGACAAACAGAAGGCTTCAGAATATGAACCCAGGCAGTGTGGCTCCAGTCATCACTCTTAACCACTATCCTTGGCTTATCAGGCAAATGACAATGACATTAACTATGAAGGAAAACAAGGCAGAATCAGATAGAAGCAGAAGGAAATTAAAGGAGAATATAGGTTTAGGTTTGGATATAGTAATTTCAAGGTGACAGTAGTAACACAGGCAAATGATCTGACGGGGATCTATCTTGCTCATCTCTATAACCATGATACCTAGCAAGGGATGTGCTTAATTAAGTATATGAGCAAACCACTCCTCTGTTCAAAACCTCTGATGGCTTTCACACTACCCAGAGAACTAAGTCCAAACTCACAAGATGAATCCAAGCTTTCTAACTGAATTTTTTATTATTCTCCAAGAGCCTTCTAATTTAACTTTCTCATGTGACTATTCTGTCGTTTTTCTTCCTACACAAAAGCTTTAAGAGCTACTTCTTCATTTTCTATCTTCAAGATCTACCTCAAGTCCCTAATTTATTCAAGAAATCTTTCCTGACCACCTTGTTAAATAATTACCTCACCATATAACACTCCAAAAGACTATATGATGCTCACAAGTTTATTCCCGAAGGCCATGAACGATCCTAAAGTTCTTCCAGAATCAAAGAAACATTATGCTGTGTCCTATAGTTTTAGCATTAAGATTATAGTTTTTATTAAGCAGGCAATTCACAAATACTCTAGCTCATAATGTAGTCAATACATATCAATAAACAGTGACAAAGTCCTAGTCCAAAGGAACTGCACTCTCCCCCTCTTCAAAAGAAAATCCTTTGACAATTCAGAAGCTAGTAAATGAACTACTGAATTACCTACTTATGTGTAAATGGCAGACCATCTTAGGAAGACAACAGAGAGTTAACAGAATTAGTTAACGGTCCTAATTCCTCTCTTCTCAATGCTCTATAAGTTACAAATAAATAAATAAGGCATCAAAGGACCATGTTTCAAATCCTCATCAAAATTCCTATTCCCATCTCCACCAGAAAACAAAAATACTACTAATAAAAAATCTTTACATAAGCTGGGCTCGGTGGCTCAGCCTGTAATCCTGCGCCTTTGGGAGGCTGAGGTGAGTGGATTGCCTGAGCCCGCGGGTTCGAGACCCACCTGGGCAACTTGGTGAGACCTCATCTCTACAATAAACCAATATGAGCCGGGCGTGGTAGCGCGCGCCTGTAGTTCCAGCTACATGGAAGGCTGAGGCGGAAGGACCGCCAGAGCCCAGTAGGGTCGAGGCTGCGATGGCTGGGAGCGGCCACTGCACCCCAGTCTGGGTGACAGAGTGAGACTCCAACTCAAAAAAAAAAAAAAAATCTTTACATAGTCCACAAAGCAAGAAAATAATATTTCAGGTTGGCAAGTCAAAGCTGTTCCAATGCTAACTTCAAACTAGTAGGAAGAAAGGGATCTGTTTGAGTCCACTGGCTATGGAAGAAGGGGGTAAAAGAAAGCTAAATAAATCTGCTTCAACAAGTGCAAATGATTCATACTTCGGGACCAAAATGGCCTAAGTGATATAGGTCTACCGAAAACAGTGCCAAGAAACAGAATCATCTGTTTAAGAGCTGGGAAACGAGGCAGGTAAGCAGAAAGACAATTTCTTATATTCTCAGTACCCTCAGTTTTAGGCAGAGGTACATGAAAGAGATATAATTCATATGCATAAACATGTTTGGTCTATATCAGTGTCCAGAACTAGACTTTTTTTCAATTCATGCTTCCTCCCTTTCTCCAGCAAGTAAAGCTCTTTGACCAGCAGCTGGGAAGTCTCCTTTTAAGTGATCAGCATTCCTCTGACATTCTAAGAGGCTGGACTATTTGTTTCCATAGAAACAGCTTTGTCAGCTAACACAGAATTCAGGCCAAGAAAAGTGAAAAGAACTTACATTATGCAAACTGGAAAAACCTTGTCTACTGTCCTCTTAGTTTCTCTTCTCTGGTTTTTCAAAAAATTCAGGCTAACTTTCTTACTCTGTAAAACAAAAAAATGAGATAATCAATCAAGTGTAAATGTCTGCAGTGTTTTTTGAGGGGGTAAAGTCCTATAATAAATGTTATTTCTAAAATTCCAGAGTTCATGGTTTAAATTACTGATTAGCAGTACCTTCATTTATCATCCAGATAACTGCATTCCAAAGAAACCATTATTATTCTTATAGCTTTAAAACTAACTATATTTAGAATGCACTATGCTAGATAAATTAGTAAGAAATGGAAGCAAAACCCCCTTAATTAAAAAAAAAATCTTCAAAGTAAAAATCCAATAAATAAAGATTTCAAAGAGGAGTAAGGGTAACATAGATTATAACTTAAAGTCACATAAATCATCTGCCCTCCTGGACAGAAAAAGAATAATATGATTCCTGACACACAATTGGCTATCAATAAGGTAGTATCATTAACTTACAAGACATATCTTTCTCAGATGTTAACTTGCGGAGCAACTTTTGCATTTCTGGCAAAAATAATACATAAAACATACCTGCAACTGAAAGATTTAATTGGCAAACTCCTATTCTCACCCAGTGATTCCAGGGTGTACAACTGCCTTGAATTAAAAATTATAAAAAGGTGATATGGACAAAAGGGCTCGAAAAAAAGTGCTGTTACATTTATAATTTGTTAACCATCCATATCCTAAAATATTCATTTACAAGATTTTATCAAAGATTTATGCCCAAACTGGATATCCACATGCAGAAAAACAAAACTGGACCCTTATTTCACACCATTTATAGTACAAAAATAAACTCAAAATGGATTAGAGACTTAAACATGAGATTAGAAACTGTAGAACTACTGGGAAAAAAACAGGCAAAAAAACTCCATGACACCGGTCTGAGCAAGGATTTTTTGAATTTGACTCCAAAAGTGCAAGGAACAAAGACAAAAACAGAAAAATGGGATTATATCAAATTAAAAAGCTTCTGCACAGCAAAGGAGACAACAGTGTGCTGAGACATCCTATGAATTAGGCTAAAATCTTTTCAAGCCATATATCTAATAAGTTAATATTCAAAATTTAGTCGGTCTTCCAACATCCACAGAGAAATTGGTTCCAAGAACCCTAAACACATCAAAATCTGTAGCTGCTCAACTCCTTTATATAAAACAGCAAAACATATTTAGCATTTTACCTATGTAGCAAATAACCTATGTGGCAAATCCTCACGTGTACCCCACAACTCTAACATACATACATACATACGTACACACATATAAAACAAATAAAATGGCAAAGTATTTGCATATAACCTATACATATCCTCCCATATATTTTAAATCATCTCTAGATTACTTATGATACCTATTACAATGTAAATCACTGTTGTACTGTGTTGTTTTTAAAAATTTCTATTATTGTTATACTGCTATTTTTTATTTTTACTTTTTAATATTGTCAATTCATGTTTGGTTGAATTCATAGACCTTAAGCCCACACATAAGAAAGGCCAGATATGGCCAGGCACGGTAGCTCAAGCACGGCACTTTGGAAGGCTGAGGCAAGAGGGTTGCCTGAGCTCAGGGGTTCAAGACCAGCCTGGATAACTTGGTGAGACCTTGTCTCTATAATAAATAAAAAAATTAGCCAGACATGGTGGTGTATGCCTGTAGTTCCAGCTACTTTGATGGCTGAGGCAGAAGGATCACCTGAGCCCAGCAGTTCAAGGCTGCAGTGGCCGTGAGTGTGCCACTGTACTCCAGCCTGAGCACCAGAGTGATATTCCTTCTCAATGAAAAAAAGAAAATGTAGTGAGTACACACAATGGAATACTATTTAGCCTTTAAAAAGAAGAAAATCTGTCATTTATAACAACATGGATGGAACTGGAGACCATTATGTTAAGTGAAATAAGCCAGGCACAGAAAGACAAATACTACATGTTTTCACTTATATAAGGAGTCTAAAACAATCAAACTTATAGAAACAGAGAGCGGAATGGTAGTTATGGATGCTGAAGGGGAGGAAATGGGGAGATGATCGTCAAATGGTACAAAATCTCAGACAGGAGGAATATGTTTGTTTCTTGAGTTCTATTGCATAGCATGGTAAGTACAGTTAATAATAGAATATTATACATTTAAAAATTGCTAAGAGTAAACTTCAAAAGTTCTCACCACAAAAAATATTAAATATTTGGTGTGACTGATATGTCAACTAGCTTGATTTAATTATCCTACTTTGTATTCATAAATCATAATGCCTTGTATCTCATAAATATAAACTATCAATTTCTAACTTTTAAAATAGAGTATTAAGAGCTAAAAAAAAAAAGAGAGACAGAAGTATTTATTTCCAACTATCACCTTAACTTTTTTTTTTTTTGCATTGGGTTCTCACTCTGTTGCACAGGCTGGAATGCAGTGGCACGATCACAGCTCACCACAGCCTCTACCTGGATTAGGTGATCCTCCCATTTCAGTTTCCCAAGTAGTTGGAACTACAGGCATGTGCCAACACACTCAGTTAATTTTATTTATTTATTTTTGTGTAGACGAGGGCTCATTATGCTGCCTAGGCTGATCTTGAACTCCTGGGCTCAAGCAATCCTTCTGCCTTGGCTTCCCAATGTGCTGGGATTATACACATGAGCCATTGTGCCTGACTCTTCCAAAACATTTTTGGATGCCAGTAGTTCTCTACCAAGGGTGATTTTCCCTTTCAGCATACCTCACCCCCGGGAAATATGACAATGTCTAGATAAAATTTTGACTTTCATGACTTGGCAGGGGAGGCATCCATTGGCATCTACTTAGCAGAGGTGCAGATGCTGTTAAATATGCACAGGACAGCTCTCCTACAACAAAGAATTATCCCAACCAAAATGTCAGTAATGCCAAAGCTGAGAAACCCTGAGTAAGACGAAGCAAACACTGGGATATTAACTAATATTCTCTAATATAACTCAAAATTGAAGTATTCGCTCAATCAGTTTTAAACACATACAAGATAAAACTTTAAACAGCCAAGCTTTCTTGCTAACCACCTAGGAGGGATATTTGAGTTTATTGTGTCTCAACTCCTTCTCAGGTACTGGTGGTTTCCAAATAACTAATCAACACTGATGGGGCTTTGTCTCTCCCGGCTCTGGGCACTCAGCTGGGAGGGGCCTGGGCAGGGGGCAGGTGGACATGGGAGAAGTACCATGCAGCAGGGCTGGAGCATCCTACCGTGTCCCCCCTGGGGGCGAGGGAGGCTGAGCAGCTGCCAAGTGGAGATCATGGGGACTGTTCGGGAGCCTAGGGGAAAGTCCATGGATGTTCCCTGCTGCAAGTTGTCTGGGTGCCCAATTCTGCACCAAAAGTAAAAGTTCTTGAAGTCCGAAATAAAAAATGGCCTCCAATAAAACTACATTGCAAAAGATGGGAAGGAAACAAAATGGAAAGAGTAAAAAGGGTGAAGAGGCAGAGCCTGAAGAACTTGTGGTGGAAAAAGTATTGGATGGACGTGTTGTGAATGGGAAAGCGGAATGTTTCCTGAAGTGGAAGGGATTTACAGAAGCTGACAATACCTGGGAGCCTAAAGAAAATTTAGATTGTCCAGAGTTAATTGAAGCATTTCTTAATTCTCAAGAAGCTGGTAAAGAAAAAGATGGAGCAAAAAAGAAAATCTTCATCTGAGTGAATCTGATGACAGCAAATCAAAGAAGAAAAGAACAAGCCGGGCTCGGTGCCTCAGCCTGTAATCCTGCGCCTTTGGGAGGCTGAGGTGAGTGGATTGCCTGAGCCCGTGGGTTCGAGACCCGCCTGGGCAGGCGAGACCTCATCTCTACAATAAATCAAAAACTAGCCGGGCGTGGTACTATGCGCCTGTAGTTCCAGCTACTTGGAAGGCTGAGGTGGAAGGATCGCCAGAGCCCAGCAGGTCGAGGCTGCGGTGGCCAGGAGCGGCCACTGCACTCCAGTCTGGGCGACAGAGTGAGACTCCAACTCAAAAAAAAAAAAAAAAACATACAAAGAAGAAAAGAGATGCTGCTGACAAACCAAGGGGTTTTGCCAGAGGTCTTGATCCTAGAAGAATAATTGGTGGCACAGACAGCAGTGGAGTACTGATGTTTCTCATGAAATGAAAAGATTTCAGATGAGGCAGATGTGGTGCTGGCAAAAGAGGCAAATATGAAATGTCCTCAAACTGTAATTGTTTTTTATGAGGAGAGACTAACTTGGCATTCTTGTCCAGAAGATGAAGCTCAATAATTGTTTGCATTGAGATATATATATAACACCTTGGTTTTCGATTTCCTAGTATGATGAAATAATTACATTTTAATGAAAATCAAGTTTGATAAGTTTGTTTTGAAAGCAGTATTGGGAGAGTTGTTGGGGGAAGGGGGTTTGCATCAGCAGCACTGGTTACTTTGAACAAATAAATAAAAGCTTTCTGTAGTTGTTTTCTTGATCAGAAAACAACATTTGATACCATGGTATATTATTTCCTCTGCACTGGAGAATAGTTTTTCTAAAGGTTGAGAGAAATTTCCATAGTCATTACTCAATCAGAACTTGTGTTCTCATATACCTAAGGGCCATTCTGGATTTGTTTTGTGTGTATACATAAAATACATATGCAGATGGTTTTCTTTTTTGTTGTTTTTAAACATTAACCAAAATAAAAATCTTGGGTAAGCCCATGTTTCTGAAATGCTGTTTTTCTGGGCAACCTAAGTAATAAATCACTTAAAGTTAAATTGAAAAATGTTTTAAAGCCAAACACTGCAAATTAAATAGCTGATTCTAGGATTAATTGAACAGTTTAAACTGGATGATTTAAAATCAGCCAAATTATAATTCATATGTGAAAGACAGTGGTTTGTTTGCAAAATAACTAAAAGGAAAAATTTTATCACTACTAACAATTTCACCCTTCAGATGAGGAAACTAGACAAATCTGGTGTTTTAATTAGCTAAACAAGACTTAGTTAAATGGACATTTAACAATTCCCTTACAAAAAGTTGAAATGTGTGTCCTATATTGACTGAAAGGTCATGATTTCACGGACTGAAAAGCTGACTGGAAGCCTAATCAGACCGTTAGAAATGTTGACAGTTTAGGACCTGCTGTCATAAATAGGTGAACAAACCTGTAATCTAAACTACTGACTTGCATGTTTTTTCTTTACCCAAACTCATTCATTACATGTAGACTCAAGTCTATTCAGTATTTGCTTTACTGGTTCAGCAAAAGTCAGGAAAAACAACTTTGCAGTAATCAGAATGCCATCCAACTGTATATTGTTTACTTTATTATAAATACTGGTGAACAGTGGTCAATAAGTAATTTTTTTTTTGAGTTGGAGCCTCATTCGGTTACTCAGACTGAAGTGCAGTGGCCGCTCCCAGCCACCGCAGCCTCGCCTGTTGGGCTCCGGCGATCCTTCCACCTCAGCCTTCCGAGTAGCCAGAATTACAGGCATGCGCTACCACGCCCGGCTGATTTTTTGATTTATTGTAGAGATGAGGTCTCGCTGCTCAGGCGGGTCTCGAACCCGCGGGCTCAGGCAATCCACTCACCTCAGCCTCCCAAAGGCGCGGGATTACAAGCTGAGCCACCGAGCCCGGCAATAAGTAGTTTTATATTCCTTAAAAAACAACAACAACAACAACAACAAAAAAATGAACACTGATGCTGGAATTCCTACATATCATTTAATCCAATGTTTTTCAAAATATTTAGGAAGAGTCATCTTGACATTGGATGAGAAGATAAGAGTAGAAGCTCACCTTTATCTTTTTTTTATAATTTATTTTATTTTAAAGATGTGGGGTACAATTCAGAATTAAGATACAAGTGGTGATAGTACAGGTAAAGTCTGGGCCTACCTTTGGTCCTCACTTTGCCTGGTTTGACATCAGGTACCCTTATTAATGTTGTGTGCCCTCTCCTGGCAATTTCTGCTTACTGCCATTCCTTTCTTACAGTATTATGGTAAATGTTCAGGGTCCACTTATGAGTGAACACTTATCTTTTTATCATTTATTGCTTTTTTGTTTTTGATCAAGTGCTTTATTTTTTTAATTTTTAATTTTAAAGATATGGGAGTCGGGCGCAGTGGCTCAAGTCTGTAATTCCAGCACTTTGGGGGGCTGAGGCGAGAGGACAGCCTGAGTCTGCAGATTTGAGACCAGCCTGGGCAACCTGGGCAACATGGTGAGACTAGTCTCTACAATAAATAAAAAAATTAGCCAGGTGAGGTAGCAAACACCTGTATTTCTGGCCACTTGAAAGGCTGAGGCAGAAGGATCGCCAGAGCCCAGCAGGTTGACGCTGGGGTGGCCGTGCACCTGCAATGGAGTGAGATTCCAACTCAAAATAAATAAAGATGGGGGGTACAATTCAGGGTTAAGTAGAATCACACTACTGCCAATCCTGCCCTTTCCCCCAGCAATTTCTCACCACTGACAATCCTTTTCCTAAAATATTATGATAACTGCTCAAATTCCACATAAGAGTGAGAACACGTGATATGCAGTTCTATCTTTCGGTGATAGATCACTCAGTATTATAGACTCTAAGTCCATCCAAATTGCTGTGAGTTCATAATTTTGCACTTTATGGCTGTGCAATATTCTGTCATGTATTATGTTCCACATTTTTAAAATCCAGTCCTCTTTCAGCGGGCAGCACGGTTGGTTCCACGTTTTTGCTATTGTGAATAAAGCTGCAATAAACATGCATGTGTAGGTATTCTTTTCATAGAGTGATTTGAGTTCCTCTGGGTATATTCCCAGTAGGGATACTGCAGGGGTGCAAGGAAGGCCGATTTTTAGATCCTTTAGCAATCGCCAAACTGTTTTCCACAGAGGGTGTGCTAGTTTACACTCCCACCAACAGTGAAGAACTGTTTCCTTTCCCCTGCATCCTTTCTAGTATCTGTTGTTTTTTAAAGTTATTGATGATGGCCATCCTGACTGGAGTTAGGTAGTTTTAATTTGCATTTCTTTGATGACTAGCGAGACAGCATTTTTTTTAATGTATCTGTTGGCTCTTCGTAAGTCTTCTTTTGAGAAGTGCCTAGTCATATCTTTTGCCCACTTTGTAATGGGGCTGTTTGTTTCCTTTCCTTTTTGGCATGTTTGAATTCCTTGTAGATCCTTGATGTTATTTAGGCCTTTGTCAGATATACAGTTGCCAAGTATTTTTTCCCAGGCCGTGGGTTGTCTCCCTGCTCTCTTGTTGGTTTCTTTGGCTTTGCAGAAACTTGTCAGTTTGATGAGATTCCACTTGTCTATCTTATCCCTTATGGCCTGGGCACTTGAGGTTTTAATCAGGAATTGGTTGCCAGTTCCAATTTCCATAAGGGTATCTCCTGCATTTTCTAAGGTTCTTATAGTTTGAGGTTTTACATCTAGGTCTTTGATCCATTTAGAGTTGACTTTTGTGTATGGTGAAAGGTAGGGGTACTGTTTCAATCTTCTGCATGTGGTCAGCCAGCTTTCCCAGCACCATTTACTGAATAGGCTCTCTTCTCCCCAGTGGTTGATGGTGGAGGTTTTGTCGAAGATAAGTTGCTTGAGAAATTGAGATTTTGCTTCCAGAATCTCCATCCTGTTCCATTGGTCTATGTGCCTGTTCTTGTACCAATACCAGGCTGTTTTGATTATTGTAGCTTTATAATAAAGTTGAAAGCCTGGGAGTGTAATACCTCCCATTTCTTTTGCTGAGGATTGTTTTGGCTAATTCATGGTCATTTACGTTTCCATATGAATTCCTGTATTGTCATTTCTAGGTCTGAGAAGAATGCTGCTGGCAATTTAATGAGTATTCTGTTAAATCTGTAGATTGCCTTGAGTAGGATGGACATCTTAACAATGTTGCTTCTTCCAATCCATGAGCATAAAATATTTTTCCATTTGTTTGTGTCATTTTTTAAATTTCTTTGAGCAGTGTTTTGTAGTTTTTGTTGTAAAGTTCTTTCACATCTCTGGTTAGGAGGATGCCAAGGTATTTCATTTTTTAGTGGCTATTGTGAATGGGATTGTGCTTTTTATTTGGTTTCTGTTTGCTTATTGTTGATGTATAGAAATGCACTGTCTCTTGTACATTTTATACCCTGAGACTCTGCCAAAGTCCTTTATCAGTGCAAGGAGGTGTTTGACAGATTTTCTTGGGTTTTCAAGGTATAGAATCATGTCGTCTGCAAACAGGGATAACTTAACTTTCTCTTTTCCTATTTGAATACCCTGATTTTCCTGCTCTCGTCTGATTGCTCTAGCTAGGACTTCCAATACTATGTTGAACATGAGGGGTGAGAGTGGGCATCCTTGTCTCGCTCTGGTTTTCAGGGGAAATGGTTCCAATTTCTGTCTGTTTAGCAGTATGTTGGCTTGGGTTTCTCATAGATGGCTCTTACTATTTTGAGATATGTTCCATCTATGCCTATATGTTTGAGGGTTTTTATCAAGAAGGGGTGCTGGATTTTATCAAAACCTTTTTCAGTATCTAATGATATAATCATGTGATTTTTGACCTAACATCTGTTGATGTATTTAATTACGTTTATGGTCTTGCAGTTGTTGAGGCAGCCTTCATCCTGGGGATGACACCTACTTTGTCATGGTGATGATTTCTGAGATGTGTTTTTGGATTCAGTGTGCTAAAATCAGGTTGAGAATTTTAGCATCTATGTTCACAAAGGATATTGGCCTGTAGTTCTTTCTTTGTTGGATCTTTACCCAGTTTGGATATCAATGTGATGTTCGCTTCATAAAATGATTTGGGGTGTGTTCCATTTTTCTTGATTGCCTGGAATACTTTCAGTAGGATTGGCATCAGTTCTTCCTTGTATGTTTTGTACAATTCTGCTGGAAAGCCATCTGGTCCAGGGCTTTTTTTTAAAGGTAGTTTTCTTATAACATAGTGAGAATTTCCTGGGTTGTTATTGGTCTTTTTAGGGTCTTGATTTCTTCTTGTCACCCTGGGGAGGCTGTGTGATGTCAGAAAGTCCTCCACTTCATTTAGGTTTTCAAATTTGTTTCCAAATAATTGTACATAGTAATCTCTGATAATCTTTTGTATTTCTTCGGGGTCAGTTGTGACTTCATTTTTTATATTTCTGATTATTTGGACTTTTCCCCTCTTTTTCTTGGTCTAGCTAGGGGTCCATCAATCTTATTTATCATTTCAAAAAAACAGCTTTTGGTTTCATTGATTTTTTTTGTGTTATATTTTTGTCTTCTATATCCTGAATTTGAACTTTTATCTTGGTGATCTGGATTCTTCTTCAACTGAAGTTAGGTTTTTGGCATGTTCGTAGAGATACGAATTTCTCTCTTATTACTGATTTAATGGCACTCCAGAGGTTTTGGTAAGATGTTTCTTCATGTTTCCATGTATCTCTTAAACTGTTTTGATTTCTGTGTTGACCCAGGAGTTGTTTGGTATCATGGTGCTTAGTGTCCATGTCTTTGTGTTTTGGGGGAACTGCTATTCTAATTGGTCTTCCTCAGTAAGTAGTCTGACATTTATCCCTTGCTGCCTTTAGTATTTTTTTTATACCTACTTTCTGTAGGCGAATTACTATGTGTCTGGAAGTTGGTCTTCTCATTTGTTGTCCTGCAGGAGTTCTCTAAATCTCTTATGTTTGAGTGGTTGTATCACTGATAAGATAAAGTAAGTTTTCTTGTATTTGGTCCAGGGTGGTCTCTGTCTATCTGCCTCAGGGATTCCAATTAATCTTTGGTTTGGCCTCTTGAAATAATTGCTCATCTGTTGGAGGTTTTGTTCTGTCTTTTAAAGCTTTTCTATGTTTTTAACAGCTTGGATTAGTTCCATATCTTGATCCTCAAGCCCTGAGATTCTTTCTTCTGCTTGGTTAATTTTGCTTTCCATGCTCATCAGTTTGTTTATTTTACTCACTGTATTCTTTATTGGTGTTATCTCAGTTATCAACTCCATCATTCTTTCTTCTTGTCCCTTCTTATTTCTATTTTTTCTATTAATATCTTGATATCTGGATTTGTGATTTGAGACAGGCTGATAGGGTTGCTCTCAGCTTGGGTCAGATGCCCAAAGCACTACTGTGGGAGGAGAATGAATCAGATCTGGACTCACCCTACATGCGTGCTGCTGTTGTCAAGTCTCCCACTCAGATCTGACATGTCCGTGCCTGAGTGTGGGGGAGGGGCATCTGTCTCTCCAAGTCTGATGAGCCTCTGGGTACCCCGATGGAGGCTGGGCAGAGCTCGGCGGTGCAATGCAAGTCTCTATCCAATCTAGGAGTTAGAAGATGGTGCCTGTTGGTGTCCTGTCACTGGTGTTGAAGCTTTATTCCAGATTTCCACAACCTGCCTTCTCATGCCAGGTCTCCCAGTGCTGAGCAGCGGTTGTTCTCCACTGCCTCCTCTCAAGAGAGCCCCAAGAACCGCAGACAATTCTGCACACCCAGATCTCCAATCTCAGAGTGGTGGGGAATTGCAGTCACCTCTGGAGGAGAGCATGAACACATCTCCCCTCAGATGGTCTTTCACTCACCCACTGGCACACACCCACTCATGCAGAGTCTTTATGGATATTCACTTTTAAGGAAACTCTCACAGTGCAACCTGCTCTATCGCCATCCTGCCCAGAAGTCTATCATTTATCTTTTTAAGGCTCAAGAAAAAAAACAGTTCTATTGACGTAAATGTTTAAGAAACAAAACGGTGATGTGATACATTCCTATAGTTTTACAAATGATAAAAGGTCCAGAAAATTTAAGTCATTTGTCAAGATTACACAAATATTTAATGGCAAAGATCAGAAAACCCAGAAATTCAACAATGTAATGATAACCAACAGAACAGTAACAGAACAAATGGAATAAAAACTGATGGCGCGGCCTGTAATCCCGTGCCGTTGGGAGGCTGAGGTGAGTGGATTGCCTGAGCCCGCGGGTTTGAGACCTGCCCGAGCAGGCGAGACCTCATCTCTACAATAAATCAAAAAAATCAGCCGGGCGTGGTAGCACGCGCCTGTAATTCCGGCTACTCAGAAGGCTGAGGCGGAAGGATCACCGGAGCCCAGCAGGTTGAGGCTGTGGTGGCTGGGAGCAACCACTGCACTCCAGCCTGGGCGACAAGAGTGAGACTCCAACTCAAAAAAATAAATAAATAAACTGTCTTATACTGTACATTGGGGCCTGAGTGAGGAAGTAAGCACTCTTAGAAGTATATTCCAATAAATGATTCATTTCACACCATCAACAGTTTACAATATTGCCAGAAAGCTAAAATAAATAAATAAATACACACACACACACACACACACACACACACACACACACACACACAATGATAAACAATTACATTAATGTTATACTTTTTAGTCTTACTTCCAAACAAAACTAAAAAAATTATAGCCAAAACATATTTAGTGATCACAGCTAATATTATTTACTGATTCTCTCTGTGCACTTAACACTGTGCTATGTGCTTTAAATAGTTAATCCTCAAACAATACTACAAATTTAAGTACTACTGTTATCCCCAATGACAAATGAGATGTCAGGTTTAAAAAAGCAAAGTGTTTGGTCCTAAGAACACTTCAGTGTAAACACTCAACAATTCTTAACAGATATTCTTGTGTATATGGCTTCTTGTCCATTATATCATCCAATCCTCACAACATCCTTGTATTGCAACTTAAAAGGAATTACTGCTTTAACCTTAAGTACTTCCAGGGAACAATGGGTCTGCACACCGAATCTTTCACCATGTTCCTTTACAAATCTAGATATCACTCTTTTTACCTTGCAATATAAAAAAGAGGAGGGAAGCCAAGAGACCATCATGACTTTTTTCTTAATCAGATAAATTAGGCTCCCTATGTATTATATACAACATTTTCTAAAGTAAAATTTCATCTGTTTTGAGTTAGGGTCTCACTCCATTACCCACACTGGAGTCAGTGGCATGAACATAGCTGACCACAGCCTCAACTTCCTGGGCTCAAGCGATCCTTTCATCTCAGACTCCTGAGTAGCTGGAACCACAGCCACGTGCTACCACATCCAGCTAATTTTTTTTATTTTATGTAGAGATGAGGTCTTGCTATGCTGTCCAGGCTAGTCTCAAACTCCTGGGCGCAAGCAGTCTTCCTGCCTCAGCCTTCCTAAGTGCTGGGATTATAGGTGTGAGTACCTGGCCTAATTGTTTTGTTTTTAATCAATAAAAAATTGTCTATTTACTCCTATTAAATACAAAGCTGAAGATCTTTAGAAACATTCAAGGCCAACACTCATGGCAGGAATTGGTTAGAAGCCAAAGAGTATCAAGGATATCAAATGGTTGGTTATTTGAACTGCCCCATTATCACCTTCAACTCCTCAGTAATAAAAGATTAAATGTATCTAAAAGGTTAGCAAAGTTTTTGAAAAAGACACTAGGACAAAATGTAATTTGTAACATTTTCAAACCAGCTAGAAATTAATTTTTAATCATGTAATTTAAAGTTACCTGCAATATGGCTTTTTTGTATATAGCTACCAATCAAGAATATATATGGCCTAGTTGGAGAGTAAGATTGGTCTAGATAAGGAAAAGAGCCACTGTAAGAGATAGAAGATAAAGCCAGAGTTGTCTCTGAATGCTCAGCTAAATTGTTTGAATTGTCTGCTGCAGGCAATGGGAGACTATAGGTTTCTGAGTTAGAAAAGAACAACAAAATGGCTTTTTAGAAAGCTAAATCTACTCTATAATGTAACCAGAGTTGACTAGGGGAAAATGTAAGTAGAGTGGCCAATAAAGACAATATTTTAATACGTTACACATGGAAGGATACAGGAAGCATAAAAAGTTGTAATTTCAAACAGTGATTCTACAAAGAATGATTTCACAGAATTTGGAGACCAGGAGCCAAATATAATCCTAAAATTCTGAGTATGACAAATGAACCTGGGAGAATTGTAGAACCTTAAAATAGGAAAATTCACAGAATAAGGTTTTCTCCACTAGGTGGGAGAGGGATGAGAATAAGAATTGGGAAGGATCACTGCATTTCAATTACCTTATTTGATCTCCATAACTGACCTGAAAGTTAGGCAGGTCAGACATTCCTATTTTCCAGATATGTAGGCACTGAAAGTTAAGTTAGAGCTGGAATAAGGGCAGGAGTTAAGTTATATGAGTTAGACTAGGACAGGAACTAAAATTCAGATGGGTGAAACCTTATGAATCTACAGTGCTATGTTAGTTACATCTCTGTAAAATACCATGCTAATCACATGCTTCCTTCAAAATCTCTTCTGCCTTTTTTTTTTTTTTTTTTTTAAATTTAAATCAGAGTCTCACTCTGTTGCCTAGGCTGGAGTACAGTGGCATGATCACAGTCACCAGATTCAACCTCCTGGGCTCAGGCAATCATTCCACTTTAATCCTCCCAAGTAGCTGGAACTACAGTCATGCACCACTACACTTGACTAAATTTTTTAATTTATTGTTGTAAAGATGAGGTATCTCACCAAGTTGCTTAGGCTGGTCTTGAACCCATGGGCTCAGGCAATCCTTTCGCCTCTGCCTTCTTTTGCGTTTAAAATGTGATCAGAAGATTTAGAGTCTATAATACTCAGTGATCTGTCACAAAAACAAAGAACTGAGTACCATATGTTCTCACTCATAAGTGGACCCCGAACATTTATCATTTTATCATCATACTATAAGAAAGGGATTGGCAGTAGCAGGATGCTGTGTATGTGGGGGGGGATCAGGATGGTGGGGGCACACAACATCAATAACGGTACCTGATCTCAAACCAGGCAAAGTGGAACCAAAGGGAGGACCAAACTCCACCTGTGCGGTGACCACTTGTATACCAAACCCAGAATTGTCCCTCACATCTTTAAAATAAAATTTAAAAATTTAAAAAATAAAATAAAATGTGATCAGAGAATAGTTTTTCCCCTCCACTACTTCATAAAATGAATTCTAACATAATTAATTTCACTGTTACACATGTTACTATGTACAAGTTTATTTTAGCACCTAATGTGATAAGAAGACATCCATCGCTCAGAGTTCCTAAAAGCTCAGTTAATCAAGCAGCAAAGGCAGTCATATGTAGAAATGGTAAAAATATGCAAATTTCCCTTACTATATATTAAAAATGAAACTAAGTTACCAACATACCAGTTTCCTAGTGACATTATAAAAAATGTTATTCTCTATTCTGTATTTCTCCAATTCAGTATGTACTGCCAAAGTGAGTTGCATGTCATATCTTGACAAACTTTTTAATAATATCAATTTATAGTTTACAAAAAGAATACTCTAAAAATATAACAGACTAACTCCTGTTAGACAAATTAACTATCTCTCAGGAGTCAAATTATTTTCAAAATTATAACTGTAATATCCCTAAATGTACTTATAACTAACTATAGCAACGCCCATTAATTCTACCTCCATAATATCTCACATGTATCCCCAAAACCTTTTCTTTTCATGCCACTACCTTCGATCACAAACACATTATCTCTTGTATGGGTTTTCCTAATGAGTTTCTTAACTAGTCTCTCCAACCTCAGTCTTACAGCTGTCAATCATTTTACACAGTACTATCAGGTTAACTTTCCTGAAGCACCTCAATTACCATAAGTGTCCCTTTTTCAAATTTCTGTCTTTTCTCTTTTCAAACCTACTGTTTACTTAGGATTTACTACACGACATTCATTCACTAGACGAAGAATCTGGCATGCGTTATCTCATTTAACTCTCACAACAGTCTCCTCATTAGCTTTTGTACCTTGGGTTAGCAAAATAAGTAACTTGTCCAATGTCAAAAGCAAATGGCACAGCTTGGTCTGGAGTCTGTTTGACTATAGGGCACTTGAACAACTGAACGCATTTTAAATTCTTTAGTCTGGCATTCATATAGCTCCCCTCGACCTAGTCTTAGAAATATGTTTCCGACTATTTCTCCCTCCCCTCTCTTCTGAATCACACCTACTTGCGATTTCCTATACAAGTCCTGCAATTTCCCACCTCCACAACTTTGTCATACTGTTGCTTATCCAGAAAAAATGCTCTCTCTTAAAAATTATCTTCTTCCATCAAGTATCTTCTGAAGTCTTCCCTAATTATAGAGTCTTCCTTAATCCTCTGACCTTCTCCACAACCTACTCTGCTAGGGTACTTAACCTATGCCTTTGCCAAAGTATTTGTTTTCTACCTTGAAATCAGAATGTTTATTAGTCTTATTAACGCAAGTAAACTGCAAATCTCCTGAGGCAGAATTTGTGTCTAATACATATTTGCTGAGTTCATACAAAATGCACTATATTGTGCTACATACAAAATATTTTTTGAACTAAAATCTTTTTTGAGTTGAAGTTTCATTCTGGCACCCAGGTTGGAGTGCAGTGGCATGATCATGGCTATGGCAGCCTAAACCTGGGCTCATGTAATCCTTCCAAATAGCTGGAACTACAGGCACACGCCACCACGCCCAGCTAATTTTTTTATTTATTGTAGAAACAAGGTCTTGCCAAGTTGACAGACTTGTCCTGAATCCCTAGGCTCAAACAATTCTCTTGCCTCCGCCTCCCAAAGTGCTTGGATTACAGGTGAGACAGGAGATAGCTAGAGAAAGGCTAGGCAGACAGAGAGGGAGGTCCTCTTGTAACAATGTAGTGAGCTCTGGCAGGCCTCTCAGGCTCAGTGTTGGTAAACAAGCTACCTGCAAGTCTCTCAAGCTAGAGCTTAAGTACTCACTGCTGGGATCAAAAAGCAACCAATCAGTTCACCATTAGGCCCTTACCTCCTGCCAATTGGTCCTTAATACTGAACACTCAGAACAGCTAAGTGTGGACCAATCAGCTCACAGCTAGTGCTAGCCAATTAGCTTGGATTTAGGGCTATATAACCACCAGGTTTGCGCCCCAGACTGGCAACCCCTTTGGGTCCCCTCCCACTGTGGGAGCTTTTCTGTTCTCTCAATAAATCCTGCTTTCTCACTTTCCAGCTGTCTGTGTCCCTCATTCTTCCTGGGCATAAGACAAGAACCTCGACCCTGAAAAGCTGTAACCTGAAGAGCTGCAGAAGATCATGGGAGCCAAAGAGCCATGCACCCCAGAGGCTGGCTTGCCAGCCGAGGGAGCCAACTGAACCAGGAGAGCTGCTGGAAGAAGGCGAGACTCCGAAGCTGAGCCACTTGAGGGGCTAGGTTTGCCAGCACATCGGACCAGCAACACTCTCAGGGCCTGGCTTGACAGCCCATCAGCATCAACACTTCCGGGGTAGGCTCACCAGTCCTTGGAGATGACCCTCTCTGGGGCTTGGCTGGCCCACCCATTGAGCTGACACTCTCAAAGCCCAGGCTGATCTGAAAAATTCATATCACAGGCATGAGCCACTGTGCCTAACCAAACATCTTTTTGACCAAATAACTACTTATGGAGGTGAGGGGGACTGAACCTTCTTACTATGAATGTTCTCATTCATAATTTTACAAGTACATTTAATTAATATGGATTGCTTAAGGATAGAGAGCTTTTAAGCCTAAACTGATTTTAAGAACAGAATATAATTTATCAGAGAGATGCACGTGAGCTTGAGGTCTGGCCATTCTTCTTCTATCAAACTAATATGTTCCTTTAAAGTAATGAAGAAGAGCAATTGATTGTTTTTGATTAACTATCTCTCTTCGGGACAATGTTGACAAGAGTGGAAGAACTAAAAATTCTTATAGAATGAAGAAAGTAATGAAGAAGAGTAATTGTTTTTGATTAACTATCTCTCTTGGGGACAATGTTCCTAAGAGTGGAAGAACTACAAATTCTTGTAGAATGAAGAAATACACAGAAGGTTAAAAGTAGAAGAGCCTTAAGATCTAAACATATTTACAATATACAGATATTCCTAAATTGATGTGAGTTAGGAGAGCATTTAACAAATTATATGAAGGACTCATAAGAGTAGTCTCATTTTTTTGAAGGCAGTCTATTATTTTTAGTTTCATTCACTTTGTGCTAAAGTAAAAATGAAAACACAGCAAACACAAACAGGGTACAAATGTTTAGAAAAGGTATATGTATAAACTATATATACATACATAGCACACCTAGGGTACTATTTATGACAATGTTAAAAGTTAAAATCATCTAAACCTATTTCCTTAAAAAAGAAAAAGAATGTGAAAAACCACATATCATGTACCACGCTCATAACGGAGGGCTGAGGGGGGTCAAGAGAAGCTCAAACCTCACCATCACACAATATACCTATGTAACAAACCCACACGTGTACCCCTTGAATCTAAAATAAATACAATTAAAAATTTTTAAAAAGAAAAGAATCATTAAAGTAAATAATGTAAAACAAAATAATGCATTAAGAACTATTATTTTGTTGTTAACAAGTTAGCAATATCAAGGCAGCAATCTAAAACACTCAGCTTTGGTGGGCCAAGGTAAGAGGAATGCATAAGCCCGGAAGTTCAAAACCAGCCTAGGTAATACAGCAAAACCATCTCTACAAACAAAAAAACAAAGAAAAAAATTGGCCAGGTGTGGTGGTGCACGTCTATAGTCCCATCTACTTGGGAGGCTGAAGCAGGAGGACAGCCTGAGTCTAAGAGTCTAGGCAGTCAAGGCTGCAGTGAGTCATGATCATGCCACTGTACTCCAGCCTGGGAGACAGAGTGAGATTCCAACTCAAAAGAAAAGAAAAGAAACAAAACAAAAAAGAAACTCAACACCTGCTACACTAACTGTGAATGAATATTTAAACAGCAGATAGAGGGGCAGGAAGGAGAAAAACCACTATACCTAACTATTGCAAAAACATTTATTAACCCAAGAAGGGAGAAATTTCTCCCCAAATTTTTAATGACAAACACAGTGAAGTAGTTAAGAATTGATGGAAATAACTACTAGCATGGTGACAGCGATGTTTTTACATACTTCATATAATGGGCTCCTGATATACAACTTTTGTGTTACATATATAGTTGTGACATACAACTATGTGTATGCATGAATATAATTTTTTAAAAAGCAAATTGTTCTACAAAACTTACTATGAAAAAGAACAATTCAATGCCCTACCCCCTCTACCTGAGTTCTGCCTAGAGACCACTTTTTCTTAAAGAGACAGGGTCTCACTGTGCCCTACCCTCTCTACCTGAGTTCTACCTAGAGATCACTTTTTTCCTTTTATTTTTTTAAAGAGACAAGGTCTCACTGTGTCGTCCAAACTGGAGTGTAGTGGTTCAATCATAGCTCACTGCAGCCTCAAACTCCTAGGCTCAAGCAATTCTTCCACCTCAGCCTCCTGAGTAGATGGGACTACAGGTTTATGCCTCCATGCCTAGCTAATTTTTTTTTCTTTTATTCTTTTTTTTAGAGATAGGGTTTTACTACATTTTTCAGGCTGGTTTTAAACTCCTGGCCTCAAGTGATTCTCAGTCTACTAAAGTGCTAGGATTACAGACATGAGTCACTGTACCCAGCCTAGAGACTACTTTAAACTCTTTTGGCTGTTTCCTCTTAAATTTACCTCATATTTCTAGTAACATGTACAGAATAGGCTGCATGTGTAATGTGTATATACCTATATACATACATGCCATTTCTTGTGGTTTTCTTTTTCAGTTATAGGTATTATCTGCTGAGCAGATATTATCTTCTATGAAAGATGAGAATTTAGCTCGCTCACATAATACATCTCCCTCGTCTCGTAAGTTATATACCACTTTTTAGTCAAATACATCCCACATTCTCTAGTGGACTAATCAATATATTTTTTAACATACACTTCAAACACGTTGGTTAACCTATCAATTTCAACCATGTGTGCACACGCATGCACACGTGTGTGGGAGAGAGGGAGGGAGTGGGGGGGAGGGAGAGAGGGAGAGGGAGAGAGAGAGAGAGAGAGAGAGAGAGAGAGAGAGAGAGAGAGACAGACAGACACAGACAGACAGACACATGGTTTCTCGAGCCCGCTATCCTTCTGCTCTATGCTGGATATTTTCTTCTTTCCAGATACACTCATCACGCTTCTTCTGTTTTGGGCCGTAGGAAGCGGACTCTCCAAACTGCATTACCTATGTTCTCTTGTGCTCTGGCTTCTGGCCACAGGAGAGCACCACTGGCAGGAAGGAGAGTGGTTGGGTTCTTTATTTTTCGTTTCTTTCTACTGTTTAGCATGGGTTACGTTCCTTTAAGGCCACAGTTCCCACCAGGTAGCCCTGATTATATATCTATAGCTCTGGTAAACTCTTATAACTATTATCTTCCTTGCTCCTTCATGACTAGGCTTATTTAGTAAGTTTCCTGTTGTTGCTAAGCCTGAGGTGCTTCACCATCCCTTGCGAATTCCCTTGCCCTGCCTACAACTTCGTGAACAGTCCTTTCATTAACTCTCTTCCATTACTGGAGATGATTTGGCCATCTGTTTCTTGCATGGAATCTGACAGTTGATCCAATCTGAACTCTTAGAGTGTAACATTTTGAGCCATCATCACTCTTCCATCCTTAACCTGAGAAATTCCCCTCACCTCTCTCCTGTTTAACTACTCTCTTCTTTTTGAGAGTCCTCCAATAGCTTCCTGAGGAAGGTACTCGGGGTAAATTTTTTGAGACCTTGATCTACTTGGCACTAGAGCAGATCACATCCTCTTTGAGACAGTCTCTTGCTTCCTTGCCCTCAATCTGAATTTCTCACCACTTGTAATGACTTATGGTTCTGGCTTTTTGTTGTTTTCCCAGGAAAATATTTATAGTCAGAGTGACTCTCTTTTTCCAATTAGAGCAAAAGAAAAAAAGTAGCATAAGTATGTAAAAATAGTTACTTTGGTATTGGGTGTGTGTGTATGGGTGAGCAACTAATAATTCCAGTGTGGAAACTACATAGGTAACTAGACGTTGTGTATTGTTGAGTCTATAAAACAGAACAATATTTTTGGAGATCAATTTAGTCATATCTACCAAAATCTGAAAATAAACATTTGATTTATTAATTCCTCTTCTAGAAATTTATCCTATGCAATGTATTTCTACAAAGATGTCCACTGGAGCAATGTTTGTATGGTCTGAGTATCCCTAATCCAAATATCAAAAATCCAAAATATTTTGAGTACCAACATGATGCTCAAAGGTCATGCCCAAAAGAAATACTCATTAGAGCATTTCAGATTTCAGATTAGGGTTGTTAAACTGGTAAGTATAATGTGAATATTCCATATCCAAAAAAATCTGATATCTGAAATCTCAAACACTTCTAGTCTCAAGCATTTTGGGTAAGAGTGTTAGGGGGTAGAGGGTAAGGTAGGGTAGGGTAGGACAGAGTACAGTAAGGTAGGGAAGGGAAAAAAACAGAAGAAAGAAAAGGGGGGAAGAAGAGGGTACCTAAATGTCCATCAAAAGAAATTTGAATAAGTAATGGTAAATTCATGTAATGGAATACTGTGACACTGTTAAAACTACACTGTCAAACATAGTAACTATTAGTCATATGTAGATAGTGAGCATTTGAAATGTGACTAGAATAATTGAGAAACTGAATTTTCAATTTTATTTAATTTTAATTAAAAATGGATACTTATCCATTATAAGAAAATTTAAAAACATTTTTGGAACAATTTGGGTATGTAAATACACTTTTTCAACTAGATAAAATCTTATAAAAATCAGCTATTTCCTTTTTTTTTGAGTCGGAGTCTCATTCTGTCCCTGATGCTGGAGTGCAGGGGCACACCCATGGCCACCACAGCCTCAACCTGCTGGGTTCAGATGATCCTTCTGCATCAGCTTTCCAAGTAACTGGAACTACAGGTGTGTGCTACCACACCCAGCTAATTTTTTGATTTATTGTAGAGATGAGGCCTCGCCATGCTGTCCAGGTTGGTCTCGAACCCATGTGCTCAGGCAGTCTTCGCGCCTCTGCCTCCCAAAGAGCTGGGATTACAAGTATGAGCCACTGCGCCTGGCAAAGTCAGCTATTTCTAATGAAAACTTATTAGTTTAGTTGAGACATGCCTGAGTATAAAATACACACACTGGGTTTTGGAAACTCAATATGAAAAAAGGAATTACAATCTCATTTTTTAATATTTCTTACATGTTGGAATGGTAATAATTTTGATATGCCTGTATTGTATTAAGATATTACTTTCTGAAAACAAATTTGGAAACTTTAAACAACAATTACCTTCTTAAAGTCTATAAAAAATTAGCAATAGCAACAAAACTCTTTAAAGAGTTCTGGAATCGCCGGGCTCGGTGGCTCAGCCTGTAATCCCATGCTTTGGGAGGCTGAGGTGAGTGGATTGTCTGAGCCTACGGGTTCGAGACCCGCCTGGGCAACTTGGCGAGACCTCATCTCTACAATAAATCAAAAAATTAGCCAGGCGTGGTAGCGCGCGCCTGTAGTTCCAGCTACTTGGAAGGCTGAGGCAGAAGGATCGCCGGAGCCCAGCAGGTCGAGGCTGCGGTGGCCGGGAGCGGCCATTGCACCCCAGTCTGGGCGACAGAGTGAGACTCCAACTCAAAAAAAAAAAAAAAGTGTTAACTTTATAAACTACGTTTTCATTAAACAGTGTACATACCTTCTTGGTACAAAAAACTTGGATAGTCAATGGCAAGAAAAAGGTTGCTAAGATAGTCTCATTATCCTTAACTTATTTGCAATTGCTGACATGAAATGATGCCATTCCAAATTCTGTTCCTGGTTGCCACTGACATGAATTTACATCTTTGCAAATTCTGTTTGCGTATAATATGTATTTGGTTCATAATCCGAATAAAAACATAAAGTACAGAAGGCTAGTCAGAGTAATATCTGAGGCAAATAAATATTGGAGATGTCTGCAACTTTCAGCTGTATTGTAGAAAGATGATAATTTAGAAAATATCATTTCACTTGTGCTTACCGACAGAAGTTTGCAGCAATCAACTTCAGATTTTTAAAAATTTTCACTCACGATCAGTATTAGGAAAGTGAAAAATTTGCCAATTGTGATTGCCACAGAATCTTAAAATTGGCCAAGTACAGTGGTTCACACCTGTAATCCCAGCACTTTGGGAGGTTGAGGCAGGAGGATTGCTCAAGTTCAGGATTTCTTTTTTCTTTCTTTTACTTTTTCTCCCTTCTAATTTTTCTTTTAAAATTGTGGGGTGCAATTCAGGGTTATGTATACAAATATTCATTGTGCAGGTACCCTTGTTGATGAGGCGTGCCCCTACTGCCCCAGGTAGACATCAACTACTGCCAATACCACCTCCCCAGTTCCCCTCCTCTCCCCCCACAGTTTCCCGCTACTGTCAATCCTTTTCTTATAGTATTATGGTAGTTGTTCAATGTCCACTTATGAGTGAGAACATGTAATACTCAGCTCATTGTTTCTGTGAAAGATCACTCAGTATTATAAACTCTAGTTCCATCTAGGTTGCTGTGAAATACATGACTTGGTTCTTCTTTATGATTGCATAATATTTCATTGTGTATATGTACCACATTTTTCTAATCCAGTCCTCTTTTGATGGGCAGCACAGTTGGTTCCACGTTCTTGCTATTGTGAACAAGGCTGTGATAAACATGTGTGTGCAGGTATCTTTTTTACAGAGTGATTTGAGTTCTTCCAGGTATATTCTCAGTAGGGGGATTGCGGGGTCATATGGAAGGTCAATTTTTAGAA
>NW_007057693.1:0-1807 GCF_000164805.1 Carlito syrichta | reverse complement strand
GCTGCCCTCCAGTCTGGGCGACAGAGTGAGACTCCGACTCAAAAAAAAAAAAACAACAACTTAGGAAGCGGGGAAAGGTCTTAGGAATAAGTTGCTCAAACCAGACGGGGGATCGTTTCCTTTTATTCGTTTTCAACCACTTATCCGGGTGCACTGAGACAGGAGAGACACTGCTCTTGGCTCACTTTTCAGTTGAAGCTGAGGCCCAGAGAGGGCATGTTCTATGCCCAGGGTTGCACAGCGGCTGTGGCAGTCCCATGCCTGCTGCCTGAAAGCTGGTGGCTGCTGCACCAAACGCCCTCAATCTGGATGGCTTCGGACAACAGAAATGTATGCGAGCCTGCTTCTGCGAGTTGGAAGTCCAAGACCAGGGCCGGGTCCCTCTGGGGGCCCCTAGGGAGCACCCCCTCCCAGCTCCTCTGGCCTCTGGGGGCCCCGCGTTGCCGGGCTCTTGCACGGACGGAGTACTCCAGTCTCTGCTCCAGCTGCTCAAGCCAAGTGACCTCGTCCGCCAAACCCCCTTTTGATGACAGACCCTGTCGCCAAACAAGGCCACCGTCACACGGCTTTGGGGGCCATGGTTCCGCTCACGACGCCTGGTCTTTGCAGTTGTGCGAACTCCTGACGGTTGATGCTGTTTTGTTTGCTATGTTGCCCAGGCTGGTCTCAGACTCCCGCCTTCAAATGATCGCCCGGCCTCGGCCTCCCGAAGTGCTGGAATGACAGGCCTGAGCCACCGCACCGGGCTTTACTCCTGATGTTTTAGCCAGGAAATTGCTTGCTGTTGGCCGGGCATGGTGGCTCACAGCTGTCATCCCAGCACTTCGGGAGGCCGAGGCGAGAGAACTGCCTGAGCCTGGGGGTTTGAGACCAGCCCGGGCCCCCTGGCGAGACCTCGCCTTTACAAGCCAAAAAATTCGCCAGTTGTGGTAGCAGGGACCTGTGGTTCCAGCTCCTTGGAAGGCTGAGGCAGGAGGCTTGCCTGAGCCCAGCAGGTCCAGGCTGCAGTGGTCTTCAGCGTGGCCCTGCGCTCCAGCCTGGGCGACAGAGACTCCGACTCCAAAAAAACCCTGCTTCTTGTCGATGTTGCCCCCAGCCCCTCCAGGTGGGCCTTCTGCCTCCTTGGGATGGGGTCAGAGGCCAGGCGCCTCTCCAGCCACCCCAGCAGAGGCCCAGCAGGCAAAGGCAGGGACTGGGGTCCGACAGGGACCCCACCAACGCGCCGCTCCCCCCCAGGCCTCACGCTCCCCGACCTGCCCGAGCAGTTCTCCCCGCCCGACCCGGCGCCCCCGCTTCTGGTGAAGCTGGTGGAGGTCCTTGAGCGGACAGGTGAGCCTCGGCGGCCGCAGCCCACAGCTGCTTGCCTACCTCCGGCGACGGGCGCCTCGCCGCTCCCGGGCGGCCGCGTCCAGCCTGCATGGCTTCTGCTCGGGCCCGCGTGCCCCGTGGGGTGTGTGCGACTATGAGTATTGAGAGGGTACATATTGTGGCCGACATAAAGAGATTTGTATTTTTTTAAGAAAAGGGCATCCTCCGTGATTCATCCTGTCGTTCCCCCACTTTGGGAGGCTGACGCTAGTGGATTGCCTGATAATCCGGTTCATGACCAGCCCAGGTAACTTGGTGAGACCTTGTCTCTATGATCAACTAAAAATTAACCGAGCATGGTAGCGGGTGCCTGTAGTTCTGGCTATGTGAGAGGCTGAGGTGGAAGGATTGCCGGAGCCCAACAAGTCAATGCTGGGGTGACTGTAATTTGCATGCCACTGCAATCCAACCTGGGCAATGAGTGAGACTAAACTCAAAA
>NW_007057692.1:0-1137 GCF_000164805.1 Carlito syrichta | reverse complement strand
TTTGTATACCTAACCCTTAACTATACCCCACAATATCATAATAAAAAATATTGATTTTAACAAAAAAAGAAAGTGTGCAAAATGACCTATGCGCATGGTTATTCATCCAAGAACTATTTATGCAATGAAAAACTGGAAACAACCAAAGTGTTCACCAAACAATACTGACCAAATAAATTATGAAACACCTGTTCAATAGACTGTGTCCATCAGAATCCTGGCTGAAAAATATGAGAGCTTAACAAAGAGACTATTTACAAATTTGAGGGCAGTGTTGAAGGAAACCTACAAGATGGTGAACCACTCTGTGGCTCACAACAAGGAGGAGACATCATCATCCCTAGGCCTCAAGGGACAGTGAGAGGAGTCATTTCCGAAACTGATACTGACAGTATAGAGGTGAAAGAGAGCACCCCGTGGGGATCATGGTTCCTGGCAGAGGAATACAATCACTGCTATCTCATGGCCCAGCAGAAAGGAATCTCTCCTCTCGATCTTCCAGTGTCCAAACCCAGTGAGGTCAAGGGAACTTGATGATACAATATATAGAGGTCATCCTTCTAAAAGACAGGTCATGGTGGAGATGGCAGGACAAATGGAAAACCCAGCACAAATACCATGCAGCTGCAAAAGATGAGTGGGAAATGGAACATCTTCCAGGATATGCTATCAAGTGAATAAGGCAAATGTCAAAGAGCAATGGAGAGTCAGTCATGCTGACCCATGCTACCTGGTTCTCCTCTCCTTCAAAGCATAAGGAAGATTGAAACCGGACCCTTACCTATCACGTACACAAAAATCAACTCTAAATGAATCAAAGACCTAAAAGTAAAACCTCAAGCTATAAGAACCTTAGAAAATGCAGGAGACACCCTTATGGAAATTGGAACTGGAAACCTATTCCTGATCAAAGCCCCAAGTGCCCATGCCATAAGAGATGACATAGATAAATGGGACCTCATCAAACTGAAAAGCTTCTGCAAAGCAAAAGAAACTATCAGGAGAACAGGGAGACAGCTCACTGAAAGGGAAAAAATATTTGCCAACTGTTTATCTGACAAAGGCCTAACATCCAGGATCTAAAGGGAACTAAAATGTGCTAAAAGATGTTTGAGATGGAGGGGGCAAGATGGCGAC
>NW_007057691.1:0-938 GCF_000164805.1 Carlito syrichta | reverse complement strand
GTATATTTAAATATCATTTTAATCTTTGAGGTACTTATTAAAATGCCTCAGTGGGAATAATTTTATGGGATCATAATACTCAGTAAAAATCCTAACTGTTCTCTGACTTATTATTAAAATTCAAAATTGCAAAGCGCCATATACCAAATGATGTATTGTACATAATGACTCTCTTATTTAATTTTTCTAATCTCTATTTTTTATCCTCTAGGGTTTTTTTCTCAGTAATTGTCCAGAGCTTTAAATAAAAGAATAGTAGTGATTGAATCTTCATGCGTCTTTATTTTTAGACTCACATCTTGAAGTCTGCAGAACTAGCAGCAGAAAGCCTAAGAGAAAAATTTGTGTGAAGATGGTCTATGAAAATCATTCTACGATATTACATATCCTTCAGTTCACGATACTGAAAAGGAATGGAAAAATCTTGCAGGAAAAAATAAGTCTCTCTTCTCTGTTTTATAGCAGAATTGTCTTTCTACATTAAGATTTACTTATTTGACACCTGGGGACCTCATCAGGAATAGAATGCAGGCATCCATAAACCCTGTTATCTTCTTTGCAGAATAAAGATGCAGTTCATGGATCATGATCTGGTAGAAATTGTGCAAGTGTGTGTTGAATCAGTGAGCCCAAATCACCACACCCATACCTGATCCATTTTTAGTTGTCACTGTGAAACACAGAACTCTCAGCCTCCAGATCTGAATAATTGGTGGGGTTCCTGCAAGATTCTTTTATATGCAGCCATAAAGATTTCATAAAAATTCTTATTGCAGAATTGTGAACATATTATTGTTGATGAAATCATTCCTCCCATCAAAATCAGTCATATTCAATGTACTCATTTCTCAGATGCAGTGCAGGCAGCATTGTGGTAAACATCATTGAACAGACTCATTGTTCAGTGTTTCTTTTTTTTTTTTTTTTTTTTTTTTTGG
>NW_007057690.1:120313-121053 GCF_000164805.1 Carlito syrichta | reverse complement strand
CGGTCTCGCCGAGTCGCCAGGCGGGCCTCGAACCCGCGGGCTCAGGCCATCCGCCCGGCTAACCTTTCGTTGACGGCAGAGACGCGGTCTCGCCGAGTCGCCAGGCGGGCCTCGAACCCGCGGGCTCAGGCCATCCACCCGGCTAACCTTTCGTTGACGGCAGAGACGCGGTCTCGCCGAGTCGCCAGGCGGGCCTCGAACCCGCGGGCTCAGGCCATCCACCCGGCTAACCTTTCGTTTACGGCAGAGACGCGGTCTCGCCGAGTCGCCAGGCGGGCCTCGAACCCGCGGGCTCAGGCCATCCACCCGGCTAACCTTTCATTGACGGCAGAGACGCGGTCTCGCCGAGTCGCCAGGCGGGCCTCGAACCCGCGGGCTCAGGCCATCCACCCGGCTAACCTTTCATTGACGGCAGAGACGCGGTCTCGCCGAGTCGCCAGGCGGGCCTCGAACCCGCGGGCTCAGGCCATCCACCCGGCTAACCTTTCGTTTACGGCAGAGACGCGGTCTCGCCGAGTCGCCAGGCGGGCCTCGAACCCGCGGGCTCAGGCCATCCACCCGGCTAACCTTTCGTTTACGGCAGAGACGCGGTCTCGCCGAGTCGCCAGGCGGGCCTCGAACCCGCGGGCTCAGGCCATCCACCCGGCTAACCTTTCGTTTACGGCAGAGACGCGGTCTCGCCGAGTCGCCAGGCGGGCCTCGAACCCGCGGGCTCAGGCCATCCACCCGGCTAACCTTTT
>NW_007057690.1:117498-119770 GCF_000164805.1 Carlito syrichta | reverse complement strand
CGGGGTGTCCGTCTTGGCCGCGGGTGGCCACGAGGGCCTGCCGGTGGGCCGAGCCCGCTGCGCGTGTCGCGCGCTGCGCCGGCGGCTCACGGCCGTTTCGGTCGCCCGGTGGCTGTTCTTAAACGTGCCTGCCTCCTTGTTTAGGGTCCTGACGGCCTCGGAAGCAGAGCCGGGCTGTTTGGTCTCTGCCCTCTGCGGCCCCAGACCTGGAGCCGCCCCACCAATGCCGTTTGGAAGAAACGAGAGCCTTCCCCGTGTTGCTTTTTTCTCTTTCTCTTCTCTTCTCTTGGGCCTTGCGTGGTGAGAATAATCGGTTCACGTTTTGTGTCCAGCTTGAGTCGGTGTTTACCAGCCCCTAGTCGCTCTTTCAGCTGTGTACGTTTTGGGACTAAGACTTGGATTTGGAGTTTTGCAGCCCCCGAAAGAGGCTCGAGTTCAAAAGCGTAAAGCGCGAGCCAGGGCAGTCCTTTCTCCGTCTGTCCTGGCGGGCTGCTTCCTTCCCTCCCCCAAATGCTGTGGGTGGCAGGGGCAGCGGCACCGCCAGGCCAGCCGTGAGGACTACGGGTGCCCGCCCCACACGGGTCTCTGACCGCAGGACTCACCGTCCAGTGAGGGGATCCTGCATTAATCCAGCTGTGACGCGGGTGAATGAATAATTGCAAGCCAGGCAAGAGTTCTGAAGGGATGTGGTCATTGAAAGTATGTTAGACAGACAGTTGACCCGGGCTGGGGAGCCAGGAGGGGGTTTACCTAGCAGGCCCAGAAGCGCCAGGCCTGCCCCAAGGGAAGGGTGGTTTGCTGACCAAGCTGGGGAGGGGGGACCTTTCCCACGGTTTCTGTCTGTCTCTTAAGGAAAGGGGGAGCCCTCAGAAGGGTTTCCCTTCTGGGGGTCGCAGCGCAGGTGGTCCACCCTCAGTGACTCCAGTGCCTGCACTGCCCTGTTCTTGGAGACGCTGTTCCTGGAAAGCTTAGGCGATCCTCCAGGAAGTCTCTGGCTTCTCAGAACACGTTGCAAAGGCTCCTGCGAGTGGAGGTGGCCAAGGTCAGAGCGTTGTTAGGGAAGCATGTTCTTTAGCAGGTTTTGGTTACAGTTTTGCATGTCTTTATTTTCAAGTGCCCTTAGCCTACATTTATTTTCTTTAGCCTGGGAAGTTTAAAGAAGTGCTGGGGAGGGATGGGAAGTCCAAATAAGAAATCTAAGTGGGGGTAATGAACTAGTAAGAAAGGGCTGGAAGGGTTCAGGAGATCCGGCTTCTGCGTTTCGTTTTCTTACGTGAAACCGTCACAGCCGATGAAATGGCATCTGCCTTTGGCATGGCTACTTTTCCTTCGGCACAGTTCGTTGAATTTTGAGCGTCACAGATTAGCTGACTAAACTCTGATCATAAGGCTGTAGCCGCATTCGATGCTTATTTCATGGTACCTCCCAAATGTGTTGCTATATTTAACACTGAATTTAATCTTTTCTCCCAATAGGAATAGGAAACTGGTAGATAGTAGCAAGCAGAAAATGAGTTTTAGAAAGAGAAAGTGTGGCAGTTGGAGATGCATCGCAAAGTAAAAGTCACCCCAAACCAAGTCCCCGGGCTGTCACTTTCGCTTGTCATTGGCCATATTTGCACAGCGTTGTTCTCCCAAAAAGCAGTCAGCTTCCCTCTCAGATGCTTGCCTCTGAGCTGGTGAAGGACTGTGGCCTGACCTTTAAGCCCCCTTGTATTCCATGCTTGTCTTCTGTGAAAGAAGGCTCTGTTTAGCTTGGCAGAGATGGAGTGAAAAACAACGAGCCAGTGCATGAAGGGTGGTAGGGAGCAGTGTCTGCCTGCTTGTTAGCTTTTAAAACAGTATTTCACCTTCCATAGACTGAGTGGTGCTCAGCATTGAGTTGCTCTGAAGCCACTAATCACATGAATATTGTATTTCATGTCGTATTGTAACACAGCATCAAAATCCTAAATAGATAGGTTTCAAAGAAAAGCCCTTAAGCTGAATATCACTGACCTGAAATGAGACTCCTCTCAAGTCACAAGATTCAAAACTTTCTGAAAACCTTGGCCAGTGAGTGTGGCTTGGAATCCCAGGGAATCCTGCTTCAACCCTCTGAGACCTGGGAGGTCACTAGTTGACTGAAAGCCTGATGCCAAGCAATGCTGTTCAGAAAGGAGCTAAGAAGTATATGTGGTGGAGAAATACCATGCAGTTTTTTTTGTTGGTTTTTTGTTGGGTTTTTTTTTGAGTTGGAGTCTCACTCTGTCGCCCAGACTGGAGTGCAGTG
>NW_007057690.1:111772-117118 GCF_000164805.1 Carlito syrichta | reverse complement strand
AGATGAGGTCTTGCCAAGTTGCTCAGGCGGGTCTCGAACCCGCGGGCTCAGGCAATCCACTCACCTCAGCCTCCCAAAGTGCGGGATTACAGGCTGAGCAACCAAGCCCGGCCCTATGCTAATTTTTATTACAATATACTCTTAGTGTTTTTATTTTAGATTTCATCTTGAAAACAGCACAGTATTATTATGGCATCCACCACATGTTTTTGAGAATTACCAGAATATTTTCTTTAAAAAAAAAAATGTATTGTAGGCTGTTGTGAGTTGAGTCACCTCTGGTACCTGTGAATGACCTTTTTGGAAATAGGGTCTTTGCAGATGCAGTCAAGTTAAGATGAGGCCACACTGGTTTAGAGTGGGCTCTAATTCAATGCCTGGTATCCTATAAGAGGAGGAAAACTTGGAGACAGGCACATGTAGGGAGAATGAGATGTGAAGGTGGCAGTGGAGATGAGAGGGATGCATGTGTAAACCAAGGAGTATCAAAGATGACTGAAAAACCCCAGAAACCAGGAAGAGGCAAGGAAGGATCCGTTCCTAGAGCCAGCGCTGCCTTTAAACTTCTAGCCTGCAGAACAGTGAGACAATAACCTTTTGTTGTATTAAGCTACTCTATTTGTGGTTCTTTGTGATGACCGCCCTAGAATATTAATGCATAGACTGTGGTCATCAAAAATGTGATTCATGGGGAAAAAAAATGTTTACAAAGGTAAGATCAAGGATATCTGTAGGCAAAGGAAAGAGCATTTTCAGTCACCTGGTTCCAATAAAGTACGAAATAACTTACTGTCAGGGAAGTCACACCGATTGCCTTTACCTTAATTTCATAAAGGACAGGACGTGTAAACAGTGTCAGCAGAGGAAGCATAGAGCAGCAAAATAAAAGACTTTTTGTTAAGTTGATACATCTGTGATTGTGTTTGTGTTTTTCTTTTTCTCAGCCACTGAAAATTGGCAAACATTTCAAGGAACCAAGTTTGGGAAACACGGCGCCAGTGCTTCTCAGGCGCGCGTGGGTGCGTGCGTGTGTGCACGCTGCAGGTCCCCTGGTGTGTTCAAACGTAGCTCCATTGTGGCTCCATCCCACTCAGCCGGCACTGTTGGTCCTGGGGGCCATGTGATGGCGCTGTTGAAAACATTGTTCTTTGGAAAAACAAAAGTTCATGATTATTTTCATGGTCATCTGAACTGTAAAGCATTCCAGTCCATGCCTGTGACTTTGCTCCTGAGGGTCTGATGACCCCGTCATCTGTATTTCCAGGCGCATCCTGCATTCAAGCCCCCTGCTAACCGTTCTGCCTGGATGCCTAGAGGCATGGCAACACAGTGTATCCCAAACCAACTCTCCACCCATGCTGATGCCCCATCTTATGTTTTTCCTGTGTACCCATTTGCCTAGGCGAGAAAACTAGAGCCCGTTTTTAATTTCTCCTCATCCTTGCGTGCTGAGTCCATTTGGTTTCACAGTCTTTAAGCTGACCTCTTCACCTAGTTCAAGTTACTGCTCACCATCGCAGAGGCAAAGGAAAGTGAGCTTTGGGCCCGTTTACTGGATTCTAAGGCATGAAATCTGAATCTCCTCCCAAAGTTGTTCATTTCACGGTCTTGCGCATTTGTGCTGAGTGCCTGGTGACCGACTGCCCCTCACCCACGCGGCCGTCTGTCCCCAGCGTCTGCAGGCCTGGCTTCACAAGGACAGAAGCGCTCCCTGGGCCAGCGTGAGGGCAGTTTCCCACTTTAGAAGCATAATGATGTATCTATAATTACAGCAAGCAGAAAGCACTGAGACGGTGCCATTTCGATGCCTTGCAGCTGGCCGGGCTCGCTCATGGCTGAGTAACTCACTTGCATACCCACGACGGTGTCAGCAAGGTCACAGATCCAGTCGCAGGTCTGGAGCGGCCAGGGGCGTCTGTGCCACAAATGCTGGATCCACAAGTGTCACAGTGCCATTGGGCCGGTACTTAATTCGGGCCCAGGCAAGCCCCTGCTCCCCTGGGTACCCTGCAGCGTATCAAGACTCGCTCTGCTGCCTTTCCCCCTCCCTCTCCGTCTTCCTTTTCCCACCCTCCACAGGCTGCGTGTCCTCCTGCTGCCCAGACCTTCCGCCTCCCCAAGCCGCCATTTCACCAGGGTTCTGAGGCTGGATCCTCCCTCCCCGACCGTTGTGCCAGAAGCGCCTGTCCTTGGGAATGTGCGTCGTCTCATTTTCCGAGCTCTGCCAGCTCCTCGTCGCCGTCCCTGGTGATCTCAGGGTCATCCTTATTCAGCAGGGTCATCTGTCTTGTGGTGCTGCCCTTTGCTCCAACTCCTGACCGATCCTGCACGCCTGCAGTGTCCATGCAGAGGGGTCGGTTGGTGGCCCAGAGCCGTGGTTCCTTGACTTTATCTCGAGTCAAGATGAAGCTCGGTCTCTCCTACCATCTCTTTAGGCACCCCCTTCTCAGGCCACTCCCTGGACAGCATCGCCTGTCCAGTTGCAGCCACTCCCACTCCAGCCAGTCTTCGCCTGGTCCCACCCTCCTTGCCTCTTCCAGGCGATGACAACCCCCTTCCCTTCCCTTCCCGTGTGACCCAGCGGCTTTCCCTCCAGCTTCTTCCTCCGGCCCTTCAGCTGCATGAGCTTCGCCCCGCCCCGCCCCGCCCCACCCTGGCTGCCAGCGTCTGCTCTCCTGACAGCTCTCCAGAGGAAGACTGCCGCAGGTGCCTGGCCTCTGAGTCCAGCTAGGCACTCGGCAACATTTGGCAGTCCTTTTGCTCTTTGTGGCCATCGCGCCCTTCCTCCACGTCTGCTGTTTTAAACCTTCACATGTCTCCTCCAGCCTATTGTCTCCCTCCCAGACGGTGGAAGGGAAAGATGGAAGATGCCGGCATCAGCGGACTGCTTTCTTCCTCTTCCCTTCTCCAGCCCGCACACTCGCTCACCTCCACTCCTGTCCGTAGCCCTTCCATGTCCTCTGGGGCAGGCAAGTCTCTCTCCCGGCCTGAGACCAACACCTGTCTGCTACGCGGGACGCCTCCCTAGAGCTGCAGGCCCTCACTTCGCCACTCATGTCAGCTCTCCCTTTCCACTGGGGGCTTCCTGGCCCTGTGTGTCCTGTCCCCAGCGTCCTCCTTTGGCACCTCTGTCTCTCTGTCACAGCCAGGCTGTCAGAGTCGCCAGGACGTCGTGTCCATGGTATCTCACCTCCTTCCCTCTCCACCCCCACCTCAAGCAGTGGTGGTTTCTCAGGGAGGCCGACAGGCAGGCCCAGGGGGCACTCTGCGGTCTGCATCTCACTCCGCTTCTGTTTTGACAGTTAGCCCTTAGAAGTGCTGCCTCCTGAAATTGAAATCGCCCCCTACTGTCTACAGGCCTTTTCAGTTTGGTCTCTGAATCTGCAGCTCATTGTTTTGCCTTGAGATCGATTCCTCCCCAGAGCCTTCAGCATCTGTGACCTCAGTTCCTGGAATCCCCAGCCCTAACCCAGCAGCCAACAAGCCCTCCTCAGCACGACTTCATCCTGCCCACACTTCGTGCCACCCAGCCCTGGCTGCTTCTGCTGGGAAGTGAGGTGCACGACGGACTCCTGCGGCCGGGCCATCTGCCTTGCTTCCATGCCGACATGTGGGCTTCTTCCAGGAAAACCGTTTCTTGGGGGAGAGACGAGGAAGGCAGAGGTCGTCGCGTCTGCGGAATCTGGCTTCGTTGTCTGGGGGACCCAAGGTCGTCCCTGGCTGTCGACCGCTGAACAGAATGTGCTGTGCTATTCTGGTCTCTTTCTGGCAGTCTCTGCTGTCTGCAGCTGCCTCTGTCCTCACAGTCCTGCCTCAGTCTGTGCTTTTGATCTGCAGTGGTCGGGGCGTCATGTGACAGAGGCTACTTGGAGGACATGTAGAACCAGCCAGTCCCTTCCAAGTGATGCTTCTCCTGTGGAGGTCACCCTTTGGCTTTGTACTGGCTGTTTCAGTGGTTTGGGACCTTTTGTCCTCATTTGTATTGTGTCTGTGCTGCTGTGGTGGCTGACATTTGCCCAAGAGTGGTTCTAATTCTTTGATACCTTTCTTGTGATCTCATTTGCATCGCTCATATGAAAAGTTACAAGTTCATGAGTAGAATGTATTCACATTTGATTTTCTGTTTTGGACTGTGGCATTTTCCCCCCACCCAAGCTTCATTTGTTCCTGAGGCCACCCTCATCAGGTGAGCCTAATTATCATAAACTGAATGAGAAAATGTTCTATGACTGTGAGCCTTCACGTGAATACTCATTATAATAAACACCAAATCTAATTAAAATAGACATAGTTATTTAACTAGTTCTCGTTTCATTATCTTTTTTTTTTTTTTTTGAGTTGGAGTCTCACTCTGTCGCCCAGTCTGGAGTGCAGTGGCTGCTCCTGGCCACCGCGGCCTCGATCTGCTGGGCTCTGGCGATCCTTCCACCTCAGCCTTCCAAGTAGCCGGAATTAGAGGCGCACGCTACCACGCCCGGCTAATTTTTGATTTATTGTAGAGATGAGGTCTCACCAAGTTGCCCAGGCAGGTCTCGAACCCGCGGGCTCAGGCAGTCCACTCACTTCAGCCTCCCAAAGCACGGGATTACAGGCTGAGCCACCGAGCCCGGCCGTTTCATTATCTTATACAACCTACTTAGGCATTTTTCCTTCACTAATTACTCTGTAATGTGCATTTAACTACTCCTGTTAGCCCTTCTTGTAGTTGTTAAGCACTGTGCACTTAACATATAAACCTATACACGATACGCAATATGTGTCATCCACCTTCAAACACGGAAAAGAAAAAACACAGATTATAAATACAGAATAAATCTGTAAACCCACTGCCAATTTTGCCATACTCTGATATGGGGCATGGTGGGTGGTCTCATCACTGCTCTCAACCAGCAGACCCTGAACACTCGGAGGAGAGAGCATGGCACCACACATGCTGGCCGGAAAGATTTGTGCGAAATGCAAGTCAGACAGCGTTAACTAAACTCATAAAGTTGGATTCCTGTCACCTACAGAGGAATAATTTATTGCCCACTGTGATGCTGAATTGTATCTGTGTTAGCCAAACACATATACTTCCAGACAGAAGATAACTGCCATACTCTGACAGCAGTTGGACAGCTTGACTCGAGACCCTCGCTCCTTCCTTCTGGTGCCATTTCCTTCTTGAAGCACGTCCTTTGGTAGTTCGTTCGGTTTGGGGGCTGTGTATAGTAAACTTACAGTCATTGTTGAATAATATCACCTATTTTTAAAATTTATTTATTTATTTATTTATTTATTGAGTTGGAGTCTCACTCTGTCGCCCAGACTGGAGTGCAGTGGCCATTCCCGGCCACCGCAGCCTCG
>NW_007057690.1:106544-111611 GCF_000164805.1 Carlito syrichta | reverse complement strand
GCTTATTCTTTTATTTTTATTAAGCTTTCTATTTTGAAGTCACTGAAGATCCACATATAGTTCTGAGAAAAAATACAGAGATCTCGTGTACCCTTGACCTAGGTTCTCCCCAATGGGAACAATTTGTAAAACTATCACATACTATCACAACTAGGATATTGATATTGATGTTGATACAGACACGGCATTCTCATCACCACGGAGACCTCTCCTTCCTCCTCCCACCCCCTGTCCCTGGTTCCCTGTTCATCTGTTCTCCATTTCTATAGTGTTGTCAGTTCAAGAATGTTATATAAATGGAATCTTACAGTTGTAATTTTTTGAGATTGTCTTTTTCACTAAGTATAATTCTCTGGAGATGCCTCCTTGTTTTTGCACCTGTTAACAGTTCAATCCTTTGATTGCTGAATAGTATTCCTTTGTATGAGTGTACCACAGATTGTTTAAATGTTCACTTGTTAAAAAATATAGCCAGGTGTGGTGGTGTGCGTCTGTAGTTCCAGCTACTTGGAAGGCTGAGGCAGAAGGATCACCTAAGCCCAGCAGGTTGAGGCTGCCATGGCTGTGAGCATGCCTCTGCACTCCAGCCTAGGCGGCAAGAGTGAGACGCCAACTCAAAAACAAATAAATAAATAAATCTGGGTTGTTTCCAAGTTTGGGCTATTAGGAATAAAACTGCCATAAGCATTCTCATACAGGGTTTTTTTGTGAACCTAAGTCTTCATTTCTCTGGGATAAATGTCTAGGAATACAATTGCTGGGTTATATGGTAGTTGAATGTCTAGTTTTATAAGAAGTGGCCAAACATACAGCTAACATTTTACTTAATGGTGATATCTCCAGCTGTAATTATGGATTTGTCCATTTTTTCTTCCAATTCTGTCAGTTTTTGCTTAACATTTTACAGCTCTGTTTGGTGTGTACACATTTAGGATTCTTGTGTCTTATTTTACCCTTTTGTTATCATAAGTTGGATGATAATCATTTTATCGTTATATAATGGTCTTTTCTGTCTCTGGTCATTTTCTTTGCTCTGAAGTCTCTTTTATCGAATAGTAATATAACCAGTCCTGCTTTCCTTTGATTCATATTTGCATGATATCTTTTTTCATATGTTCCCTTTCAACCTTCATGTATTATTATAATTGAATTGTGTTTCTGTAGATAGCATGTAGTTGGGCACGTTCTGAGTCTAGTGTGCCAATCTTTGTCATTTAATTGGTGTATTTAGTCAGTTTACATTTAATGTAATTAGTGATATAGTAAGACTTAGGTTTGCTATTTTATTTCTTTGTTTTGTTCTATGTTTTATTTCTTTGTTGTCTTTTTCCAACCTGCCTCAGTTGGCCATTTTTTAAAAATCCTGCTGGATTTACCTAATATTTTTGAATGTATCTCTGTTTATAGCTTTCTCAGTGGTTCCTCTAGGTATTACTTTATATATATAAAACTTATTACAATTTACTGTTGTCATCATTTTACCAGTTAAAGTATAATATAGAGACCTTACCTTCTTTTACATGTCTTTGTTCTCCCTTGTTTATAATTGTCTTAAATATTTTCTTTACATATTCTAAAATCGTATCAGTTAGTGTTACCATTTTGCTTAAATAGATAAACATAATTTAGAAAATTCAGGAGAAGAAAAACCTATCGTGTTTACCCATATTTTCGCTTACTATGCTCTTTCTTCCTGATGTTCCAAGGCTCCTTCCTTTATTATCTCCTTTCTCCTTTCTGTTGAGAGAACTTGCCATTCTTTTTGGGTAGATCTGCTGATGATAAATTCTCTTAATTTTTTTTAAAATCTGAAAGTATCTTGATTTACTCCTTATTCCAGAAGAATATCCTGAGTTGAGAGTCTTTTTTTTTCTTTCAGCACTTGAAAAATACAGTCACTCTCTTCTGACCTCTGGTTTCTAATCAGAAATCTGCTATCATTTGGATTGTTTTTCCCCTATAGATAAAATATCATTTTTCTCTGGCTGTTTTCAATATTTTTTCCCTTGGTCTTCAGATTGTAAAAGTTTAATTATGATGTGTCTTGGCTTGATTTCTTTCAAACTTTATTTTTTTTTTTTTTGAGTTGGAGTCTCACTCTGTCACCCAGACTGGAGTGCAGTGGCCGCTCCCGGCCACCGCAGTCTCGACCTGCTGGGCTCCGGCGATCCTTCCGCCTCCGCCTTCCAAGTAGCTGGAACTCCAGGCGCGCGCTACCATGCCCAGCTAGTTTTTTTAATTTTTATTGTAGAGATGAGGTCTCACCAAGTTGCCCAGGTGGGTCTCAAACCCGCGGGCTCAGGCAGTTCACTCACCTCAGCCTCCCAAAGCGTGGGATTACAGGCTGAGCTACCGAGTCCGGCCTCTTTCAACTTTTTAAAGCTGTAGATTTACATCTCACCAGATTTAAGAAATTTTCACCCATTATTTCTTTGAGTGCTTTTTCCAGCCGTATCTTCTTTCACCTCTCCTTCCAGTGACATGAATGTTAGGTTTTCTGTTTTGTCCCACAGGTCACTGAAGCTCTATTAATTTTAGTCTTTTTTCTCTATGTTTAGATTGGATATTTTCTATCATTTTGTCATTTTGTTTGGTGACTTTTTTCTTGTCATTTCCATTCTTCCATTAAGCCTTTTTGTTTTGGTTGTTTTATCTTTTAATTCTAAAATGTCTGTTGGTTCTTCTTTATCTATTTCTTTGCTGAGACTTTCTATTTCTTCACTGAAGATTTCTGATTTTTCATTTATTTCAAGCATGTTTGTATTGCTCGTTGAAGCATTTCTATAATGCCTGCTTTCAAATCTTTGTTAAATAATTCTAACATCTGTCAACTTGATGTTCGGTTTATCTTTTTCTGTCAGTTTGAGATCTTCCTGGTTCTTTGATGAGGGGTTTTTCCAACTGAAATCTGGACATTTTTGTATTACGTAATGAGGCTTTAAATTTTTATTTACATCTTCTCTCTTTCTCTCTTGGGTACGACCTCTCACCGCCAGTGGAGGTAAAAGTCCGTTTTTCTTACGTGGCCTCTAATAACACATGAGAGGGGTTCTTCTGTTGTGGCTGGGTGGGGATCAGAATGTCCCAGCCCGTTTCCCCCATGGTCTCCAGACACCGTCCCGGGGTGCAGAAGAGATCTCGTTACCCAGCCAGCAGGGATGATGATCCCAGTTCCCTCCTTGGTCTTCTCTGACACCACCTCTGTGCAGGTGTTGCTGTGCCTAGCAAGGATGGCAGTTTGGGTTCCCCGTTCCACCTTCGCTGTCATGGGTGTGGTTTGGGCCGTAATTGTTGCTGTGTTGCTTGGCTAGAGTAGAGTGGTTGTTGTGTAAGAGTTCTCCCTCTTGCTGGGCTGCCCCTCTCGTGGCCCTGTGGCGAGAGAGAGCAGGTTTTGTTGCAGGCTTTTTTTTTTCCTTTTACATCCGTTGGCATTTCCAGGTTGCCGGCTTGCTCTGCTCTAAGTCTGGGGTGTAATGAGGCAAAAGGAAAGCCAGGGAATTTACCACCATAGCCTTCCTTAGGCCCATCTGCTTTCTCTCCACCTTTTAGAGTCTTCCTCTGTTTCTTTTATATGTAATGTATCGGGTTTTTAGTTGTACTTAGTGAGAGAAGTAGGGGAAAGTACTTCTCCTCCATCTTCCTGGAAGCAGAAGTCCACGCTGGCCTTAAGGGAAATTTTTTGCACATCAAATGCTATATCAGACAGGTTGTTTTTGTGGCCCCTTCCCTCCCCACAGCCCTGTGGAGGTTGTATCCCACTCCCTTTGTAATTGAGATACCTAGATTATAGGGAATTTTTCCTTTCTGTCTAATTACCTTTACAGTGATTGTCTTTATTCTGTAGTTTCATCTTTATATATTTATATGTAGTTTATTTATTCTTCTCATGGTTCAACGTTATCCTTGATTCTAACAATTCTTTAATTTTAATTCTATAAAATTCTCAGCCATTATTTCTTTTAAAATTGGCTCTCTTGCCAGGCACAGTGGCTTATCCCTGTAATTCCAGCACTTTGGGAGGCTGAGGCAGAAGGATTGCTTGAGCCCAGGAGTTCAAGAGCAGCCTGGGCAACATAGTGAGATCTTGTCTCTACAAAAAACAAAACAAAGTTAGCTGAGTGTGGTGACGTTGCCCATAGTCCCAGCTACTGAGGAGGCTGCGGTGGGAAGATCGCTTAAGCCCAGGAATTTGAAGCTTTGGTAAGCTGTGATTGTGCCACTGCACTGTAGCCTGGGCAACAGAGTGAGACCCCAACTCAAAAAAGAAAAGATTTTTAAAATTGGCTTTCTACCCTCATTATCTTATTTTTAAAATTCCAAAGTTCCTATTAAACCTATGTTAAAACGTTTCTTTCAGTTTTCCATGTATCTTAAAATCTTTTTTTTTTTTTTAATGTTCTGTCTTCAACTCTCTGTACTGCCCCCGGTAATTTCTTCCAGTTTCTATTCTAGTTCATTGAATTCTCCCTTCAGTTTTGTTCATTTCGCTCTTTAACCTATCTATTGAGTAATTAATTTTAATTACTATGATTTTTATTTCTAGGCATTCTAGAGTCTAGAAAACTATCCATTTCAAGCCATCCTTTTCTTTTTTAAGAATTCAATTCCTAGGGCTGGGCTTGGTGGCTCAACCTGTCATCCTAGCACTTGGGGAGGCCGAGGTGAGTGGATCGCCTGAGCCCACGGGTTCAAGACCTGCAGGGGCAGCTTGGCCAGATCTCGTCTCTACAATAAATCAAAAATGAGCTGGGTGTAGTAGTACATGCCTGTAGTTCTGGCTACTTGGAAGGCTGAAGTGGAAGGATCCCTGGAGCCCAGCAGGTTGAGGCTGCGGTGGCCGGGAACATGCCACTGCAGTCCAGTCTGGGTGACAGAGTGAGACTCCAACTCAAGAAAAAAAAAAATTCAATTCTTTTTTTATGGTATTGAGCGTCTTTTTTTTTTTGAGTTGGAGTCTCATTCTCCCCAGGCTGGAGTGCCGTGGCACACTCATGACCACCCCAGAGTAGACCTGCTGAGCTCCGGCGATCCTTCCACCTCCGCCTTCCAAGTAGCTGGAACTACAGG